>NC_048569.1:6101325-6161325 GCF_013265735.2 Oncorhynchus mykiss | reverse complement strand
AGTTGGGTAGAGAGAGAGAGAGTAAGAGAGTTAGGTAGAGAGAGAGTAAGAGAGTTAGGTAGAGAGAGAGGTAGGTAGAGAGAGTTAGGGAGAGAGAGAGGTAGGTAGAGAGAGTTAGGTAGAGAGAGAGGTAGGTAGAGAGAGAGAGAGTAAGAGAGTTAGGTAGAGAGAGAGAGAGTAAGAGAGTTAGGTAGAGAGAGAGAGAGAGTAAGAGAGTTAGGTAGAGAGAGAGAGAGTAAGAGAGTTAGGTAGAGAGAGTAAGAGAGTTAGGTAGAGAGAGAGTAAGAGAGGTAGGTAGAGAGAGAGAGGTAGGTAGAGAGAGAGAGGTAGGTAGAGAGAGAGAGAGAGCACCAGGTGAGGCGACCCCATGGATGAAGGGGGGAGAGAGAGAGAGAGGTAGGTAGGTAGAGAGAGTTAGGGAGAGAGAGAGGTAGGTAGAGAGAGTTAGGTAGAGAGAGTAAGAGAGTTAGGTAGAGAGAGAGAGATTAAGAGAGTTAGGTAGAGAGAGTAAGAGAGTTAGGTAGAGAGAGAGAGAGAGTAAGAGAGTTAGGTAGAGAGAGAGAGTGAGTTAGGTAGAGAGAGAGAGGTAGGTAGAGAGAGAGAGGTAGGTAGAGAGAGAGAGGTAGGTAGAGAGAGAGAGAGAGAGAGCACCAGGTGAGGCGAACCCATGGATGAAGGGGGGAGAGAGAGAGAGGTAGGTAGAGAGTTAGGGAGAGAGAGAGGTAGGTAGAGAGAGAGGTAGGTAGAGAGAGAGAGAGGTAGGTAGAGAGCGAGAGAGTAAGAGAGTTGGGTAGAGAGAGAGAGAGTAAGAGAGTTAAGTAGAGAGAGAGAGTAAGAGAGTTAGGTAGAGAGAAAGAGAGAGAGTAAGAGAGTTAGGTAGAGAGAGAGAGTAAGAGAGGTAGGTAGAGGTAGAGAACACACAATGCAAATAGTTTGGGTAACCATTTGGTTACCTGTTCAGGAGTCTTATGGCTTGGGGGTAAAAACCATTGAGAAGCCTTTTTGTCCAAGACTTGGTACTCCTTGCCATGCGGTAGTAGAGAGAACAGTCTGTGGCTGGGGTCTTTGACAATTTTTAGGGCCTTCCTAAAAAGTCCTGGCTGGCAGGCAGCCCTCTGTATAGTGCCTTGCGGTCGGAGGCCGATTAATTGCCGTACCAGGCAGTGATGCAACCGGTCAGGATGCTCTCGATGTTGCAGCTGTAGAACCTCTTGAGGATCTGGGGACCCCATGCTACATTTTTTAGCTTCCTGATGGGGCATAGGCTTTGTCGTGCCCTCTTCACGACTGTCTTGGTGTGTTTGGACCATTCTAGTTTGTTGTTGATGTGGACACCAAGGAACTTGAAGCTCTCAACCTGCTCCACTTCAGCCCAGTCGATGATAATGGGGACGTGCTCGGTCCTCCTTTTCCTGTAGTCCACAATCATCTCCTTAGTCTTGGTTAAATTGAGGGATAGGTTGTTATTCTGGCACCACCCGGCCAGGTCTCTGACCTCCTCCCTATAGGCTGTCTTGTTGTTGTCAGTGATCAGGCCTACCACTGTTGTGTCGTCTGCAAACTTAATGATGGTGTTGGAGTCGTACCTGACCATGCAGTCGTGGGTGAACAGGGAGTACAGGAGGAGACTTAGCACGCACCCCTGGGGAGCTACAGTGTTGAGGATCAGTGTTGTTACCTACCACCTGGGGGCGGCCTGTCAGGAAGTCCAGGATCCAGTTGCAGAGGGAGGTGTTCATTCCCTTGTTCCTTAGCTTAGTGATGAGCTTTGAGGGCACTATGGTGTTGAACGCTGAGCTGTAGACAATGAATAGCATTCTCACATAGGTGTTCCTTTTGTCCAGGTGGGAAAGGGTAGTGTGGAGTGCAATAGAGATCACATCATCTGTGGATCTGTTAGGGCGGTATGCAAATTGGAGTGGGTCTCGGGTTTCTGGGATAATGGTTTTGATGTGAGCCATGACCAGCCTTTCAAAGCACTTCATGGCTACAGACGTGAGTGCTACGTGTCGGTAGTCATTTAGGCAGGTTGCCTTTGTGTTCTTGGGCACAGGGACTATGGTGGTCTGCTTGAAGAATGTTGGTATTACAGACTCAATCAGAGACATGTTGAAAATGTCAGTGAAGACACCTGCCAGTTGTTCAGCACATTCTCGGAGCACACGTCCTGGTAATCCGTCTGGCCCCGCAGCCTTGTGTATGTTGACCTGTTTAAAGGTCTTACTCACGTCGGCTACGGAGAGAGTGATCACACAGTCGTCCGGAACAGCTGATGCTCTCATGCATGCCTCAGTGTTGCTTGCCTCGAAGCGAGCATAGAAGTGATTTAGCTCGTCTGGGAGGCTCGTGTCACTGGGCAGTTCTCGGCTGTGCTTCCCTTTGTAGTCTGTAATAGTTTGCTAGCCCTGCCACATCCGACGAGCGTCGGAGCCGATGTGGTACGACTCGATCTTAGTCCTGTATTGACGCTTTGCCTGTTTGATGGTTCGTCGAAGGGCATAGCAGGATTTCTTGTAAGCTTCCGGGTTAGAGTCCAGCTCCTTGAAAGCGGCAGCTCTGCCCTTTAGCTCTGTGCGGATGTTGCATGTAATCCATGGCTTCTGGTTGGGGTATGTACGTACAGTCACTGTGGGGACGACGTTCTTAATGCACTTATTGATAAAGCCAGTGACTGATGTGGTGTACTCCTCAATGCCATCGGAAGAATCCCAGAACATGTTCCAGTCTGCAAAACAGTCCTGTAGTTTAGCATCTGCTTCATCTGACCACTTTTTAATAGACCGAGTCACTGGTGCTTCCTGATTTAAATTTTTGCTTGTAAGCAGGAATCAGGAGGACAGAGTTGTGGTCGGATTTACCATTGAGTCATTGAGTGGATGATGATGGTGCTCTCTTTGACCTGTGACCCCACACGAAATGTGTCGGGGGGGGGGGGGGGTGTGTTAGTCATGTTTGTGTGTATCAGTGCTCGTCTCTGTCCTGTAGGCTGTCTCCCCTGAAGGAAGTTACCACTAGTCTAGCTGATATCTCTCTCCCTGTCTCTCTCTTCGTCTCTCTCTTCGTCTCTCTCTCCCTGTCTCTCTCTCCCTGTCTCTCTCTCCCTGTCTCTCTCTCCGTCTCTCTCTCCCTGTCTCTCGCTCTCTCTCGCTGTGTCTCGCTCTCTCTCGCTGTGTCTCGCTCTCTCTCGCTGTGTCTCGCTCTCTCTCGCTGTGTCTCGCTCTCTCTCGCTGTGTCTCGCTCTCTCTCGCTGTGTCTCGCTCTCTCTCGCTGTGTCTCGCTCTCTCTCGCTGTGTCTCGCTCTCTCTCGCTGTGTCTCGCTCTCTCTCGCTGTGCCTCGCTCTCTCTCGCTGTGTCTCGCTCTCTCTCGCTGTGTCTCGCTCTCTCCCTGTGTGTCTCTCACTCTCGCTGTCTCTCTCTCCCTGTCGCTCTCTCTCGCTGTCTCTCTCTCGCTGTTTCTCTCTCTGTCTCTCTCTCCGTCTCTCTCTCTGTCCCTCTCTCGCTGTGTCTCTCTCTCCGTCTCTCTCGCTGTGTCTCGCTCTCTCTCGCTGTCTCTCTCTCCGTCTCTCTCTCTGTCCCTCTCTTGCTGTGTCTCTCTCTCCGTCTCTCTCGCTGTGTCTCGCTCTCTCTCGCTGTCTCTCTCTCGCTGTGTCTCTCTCACTCTCTCGCTGTGTCTCTTTCTCTCTCTCTCGCCTGTGTCTCTCTCTCGCCTGTGTCTCTCTTTCTCTCTCTCTCGCCTGTGTCTCTCTTTCTCTCTCTCTCGCCTGTGTCTCTCTTTCTCTCTCTCTCGCCTGTGTCTCTCTTTCTCTCTCTCTCGCCTGTGTCTCTCTTTCTCTCTCTCTCGCCTGTGTCTCTCTTTCTCTCGCCTGTGTCTCTCTCTCTCTCGCCTGTGTCTCTCTCTCTCTCTCTCTCGCTGTGTCTCCGTCTCTCTCTCGCTGTGTCTCGCTCTCTCTCGCTGTGTCTCGCTCTCTCTCGCTGTGTCTCGCTCTCTCTCGCTCTCTCTCGCTGTGTCTCGCTCTCTCTCGCTGTGTCTCGCTCTCTCTCGCTGTGTCTCGCTCTCTCTCGCTGTGTCTCGCTCTCTCTCGCTGTGTCTCGCTCTCTCTCCCGCTGTGTCTCGCTCTCTCTCCCGCTGTGTCTCGCTCTCTCTCCCGCTGTGTCTCGCTCTCTCTCCCGCTGTGTCTCGCTCTCTCTCCCGCTGTGTCTCGCTCTCTCTCCCGCTGTGTCTCGCTCTCTCTCCCGCTGTGTCTCGCTCTCTCTCCCGCTGTCTCTCTCTCTCGCTGTCTCTCTCTCTCGCTGTCTCTCTCTCTGTCCGTCTCTCTCTCCGTCCCTCTCTTTCCGTCTCTCTCGGTGTGTCTCGCTCTCTCTCGCTGTGTCTCGCTCTCTCTCACTGTCTCTCACTCTCTCGCTGTCTCTCTCGCTGTGTCTCTCTCTCTCTCGCTGTGTCTCTCTCTCTCTCGCCTGTGTCTCTCTCTCTCGCCTGTGTCTCTCTCTCTCGCCTGTGTCTCTCTCTCTCGCCTGTGTCTCTCTCTCTCGCCTGTGTCTCTCTCTCTCGCCTGTGTCTCTCTCTCTCGCCTGTGTCTCTCTCTCTCGCCTGTCTCTCTCTCTCGCCTGTGTCTCTCTCTCTCGCCTGTGTCTCTCTTTCTCTCTCTCTCGCCTGTGTCTCTCTTTCTCTCTCTCTCGCCTGTGTCTCTCTCTCTCTCGCTGTCTCTCTCTCTCTCTCGCTGTGTCTCTCGCGGTCTCTCTCTCTCTCGCGGTGTCTCTCTCTCTCGCGGTGTCTCTCTCTCTCGCTCTGTCTCTCTCTCTCGCTGTGCCTCTCTCTCGCTGTGTCTCTCTCTGTCTGTCTGTGTGTGTGTGTTGTCTTTCTCTCTGATGCCTGATGTTCAAGCATTGCTCAAGGTCTTTTGCATTCCTGTCACACACTGGCTCACCTCTGGGGAGAAAGGAGATGGGCATTTAGAGAAATGGAGAGAAAAGCTGATTTCATATTTGCTGTAGAGTCCATAGGGGAACCACTGAGGAGTCAGGTTGAGGAGAGATTGAGGAGTCAGGTTGAGGAGAGATTGAGGAGTCAGGTTGAGGAGAGATTGAGGAGTCAGGTTGAGGAGAGATTGAGGAGTCAGGTTGAGGAGAGATTGAGGAGTCAGGTTGAGGAGAGATTGAGGAGTCAGGTTGAGGAGAGATTGAGGAGTCAGGTTGAGGAGAGATTGAGGAGTCAGGTTGAGGAGGGATTGAGGAGCCAGGTTGAGGAGGGATTGAGGAGCCAGGTTGAGGAGGGATTGAGGAGCCAGGTTGAGGAGGGATTGAGGAGTCAGGTTGAGGAGGGATTGAGGAGTCAGGTTGAGGAGGGATTGAGGAGTTAGGTTGAGGAGGGATTGAGGAGTCGGGTTGAGGAGGGATTGAGGAGTCGGGTTGAGGAGGGATTGAGGAGTCGGGTTGAGGATGGATTGAGGAGTCGGGTTGAGGAGAGATTGATTAGTCGGGTTGAGGAGTCGGGATGAGGTGGGACTGAGGAGTCGGGTTGAGGTGGGACTGAGGAGTCGGGTTGAGGAGGGACTGAGGAGTCGGGTTGAGGAGGGATTGAGGAGTCGGGTTGAGGATGGATTGAGGAGTCGGGTTGAGGAGAGATTGATTAGTCGGGTTGAGGAGTCGGGATGAGGTGGGACTGAGGAGTCGGGATGAGGTGGGACTGAGGAGTCGGGTTGAGGTGGGACTGAGGAGTCGGGTTGAGGTGGGACTGAGGAGTCGGGTTGAGGTGGGACTGAGGAGTCGGGTTGAGGTGGGACTGAGGAGTCGGGTTGAGGTGGGACTGAGGAGTCGGGTTGAGGTGGGACTGAGGAGTCGGGTTGAGGTGGGACTGAGGAGTCGGGTTGAGGTGGGACTGAGGAGTCGGGTTGAGGTGGGACTGAGGAGTCGGGTTGAGGTGGGACTGAGGAGTCGGGTTGAGGTGGGACTGAGGAGTCGGGTTGAGGTGGGACTGAGGAGTCGGGTTGAGGTGGGACTGAGGAGTCGGGTTGAGGTGGGACTGAGGAGTCGGGTTGAGGTGGGACTGAGGAGTCGGGTTGAGGTGGGACTGAGGAGTCGGGTTGAGGTGGGACTGAGGAGTCGGGTTGAGGTGGGACTGAGGAGTCGGGTTGAGGTGGGACTGAGGAGTCGGGTTGAGGTGGGACTGAGGAGTCGGGTTGAGGTGGGACTGAGGAGTCGGGTTGAGGTGGGACTGAGGAGTCGGGTTGAGGTGGGACTGAGGAGTCGGGTTGAGGTGGGACTGAGGAGTCGGGTTGAGGTGGGACTGAGGAGTCGGGTTGAGGTGGGACTGAGGAGTCGGGTTGAGGTGGGACTGAGGAGTCGGGTTGAGGTGGGACTGAGGAGTCGGGTTGAGGTGGGACTGAGGAGTCGGGTTGAGGTGGGACTGAGGAGTCGGGTTGAGGTGGGACTGAGGAGTCGGGTTGAGGTGGGACTGAGGAGTCGGGTTGAGGTGGGACTGAGGAGTCGGGTTGAGGTGGGACTGAGGAGTCGGGTTGAGGTGGGACTGAGGAGTCGGGTTGAGGTGGGACTGAGGAGTCGGGTTGAGGTGGGACTGAGGAGTCGGGTTGAGGTGGGACTGAGGAGTCGGGTTGAGGTGGGACTGAGGAGTCGGGTTGAGGTGGGACTGAGGAGTCGGGTTGAGGTGGGACTGAGGAGTCGGGTTGAGGTGGGACTGAGGAGTCGGGTTGAGGTGGGACTGAGGAGTCGGGTTGAGGTGGGACTGAGGAGTCGGGTTGAGGTGGGACTGAGGAGTCGGGTTGAGGTGGGACTGAGGAGTCGGGTTGAGGTGGGACTGAGGAGTCGGTTTGAGGTGGGACTGAGGAGTCGGGTTGAGGTGGGACTGAGGAGTCGGGTTGAGGTGGGACTGAGGAGTCTGCTTGAGGAGGGACTGAGGAGTCTGCTTGAGGTGGGACTGAGGAGTCGGGTTGAGGTGGGACTGAGGAGTCGGGTTGAGGTGGGACTGAGGAGTCGGGTTGAGGTGGGACTGAGGAGTCGGGTTGAGGTGGGACTGAGGAGTCGGGTTGAGGTGGGACTGAGGAGTCGGGTTGAGGTGGGACTGAGGAGTCGGGTTGAGGAGGGACTGAGGAGTCCGGTTGAGGAGGGACTGAGGAGTCCGGTTGAGGAGGGACTGAGGAGTCGGGTTGAGGAGGGACTGAGGTGTCGGGTTGAGGAGGGACTGAGGTGTCTGGTTGAGGAGGGACTGAGGGGTCTGGTTGAGGAGGGACTGAGGGGTCGGGTTGAGGAGGGACTGAGGGGTCGGGTTGAGGAGGGACTGAGGAGTCGGGTTGAGGAGGGACTGAGGAGTCGGGTTGAGGAGGGACTGAGGAGTCGGGTTGAGGAGGGACTGAGGAGTCGGGTTGAGGAGGGATTTGAGAAACGAGGTTGAGGAGGGATTGAGGAGCCAGGTTGATGAGGGGAGTTGTGAAGCCGGTCTAGACAGACACAGTTACAGACAGACACCTTTGTGCTGCGTTACAGAGAGAGTTGTCTTTGTCTCAGTAGTACGACACCACCCCTTGTGACCCTAACAAAACCGCCATCTCCCTGTGTGGAGGTGGTGACATTTTTTACATTTTAATTTCACCTTTATTTAACCAGTTAGGCTAGTTGAGAACACGTTCTCATTTACAACTGCTACCTGGCGACCTTTGCTTGATACAGTATATATAATGCTGTATGTGTTATCATCTATGTGTTAACAAGTGGAGTATTTAGCTCCTTACGGTACTGTACCCTCCCTCCTCTGTATAGAAGATGGCTGGCTGGGCTCTTACCGTTATGCCTCCCTCCCTCCTCTGTATAGAAGATGGCTGGCTGGGCTCTTACCGTAACGCCTCCCTCCCTCCTCTCTATAGAAGATGGGCTGGCTGGGCTCTTACCGTAACGCCTCCCTCCCTCCTCTGTATAGAACATGGGCTGGCTGGGCTCTTACCGTAACGCCTCCCACCTCTCTATAGAAGATGGGCTGGCTGGGCTCTTACCGTAACGCCTCCCTCCCTCCTCTGTATAGAAGATGGGCTGGCTGGGCTCTTACCGTAACGCCTCCCTCCCTCCTCTCTATAGAAGATGGGCTGGCTGGGCTCTTACCGTAACGCCTCCCTCCCTCCTCTGTATAGAACATGGGCTGGCTGGGCTCTTACCGTAATGCCTCCCACCTCTCTATAGAAGATGGGCTGGCTGGGCTCTTACCGTAACGCCTCCCTCCCTCCTCTGTATAGAACATGGGCTGGCTGGGCTCTTACCGTAACGCCTCCCACCTCTCTATAGAAGATGGGCTGGCTGGGCTCTTACCGTAACGCCTCCCTCCCTCCTCTGTATAGAACATGGGCTGGCTAGGCTCTTACCGTAACGCCTCCCACCTCTCTATAGAAGATGGTCTGGCTGGGCTCTTACCGTTATGCCTCCCTCCCTCCTCTGTATAGAACATGGGCTGGCTGGGCTCTTACCGTAACGCCTCCCACCTCTCTATAGAAGATGGGCTGGCTGGGCTCTTACCGTAACGCCTCCCTCCCTCCTCTGTATAGAACATGGGCTGGCTGGGCTCTTACTGTAACGCCTCCCACCTCTCTATAGAAGATGGGCTGGCTGGGCTCTTACCGTAACGCCTCCCTCCCTCCTCTCTATAGAAGATGGTCTGGCTGGGCCCTTACCGTTATGCCTCCCTCCCTCCTCTGTATAGAACATGGGCTGGCTGGGCTCTTACCTTAACGCCTCCCTCGGTACTGTACGGGAGCTGGGCTTCTGTCTTGGGAAATACATTACGAAGTCATTGATCAGGTATTGGCAGGAGGGTCGGCCTGATGCTGACGGAGACACTGAGTCCGTCTGTCTGTCTGTTCATTTACAACCAATAAATCACGCTGATACATCGCGGTGTGTGTGTGTCTATGTCCTGCCTCTCCTACTGTTACTACGGCATTTAGCCGAGTGGTGAAGAGCATTCTGCCAGGAACTGAAAAGTCTCTCGTTCGAATCCCCGAGCCGGCAAGGTGTAAAACTCAGTGATCCTGCCCTTGAGCAAAGGCAATTAACCTTGAACAACAACTGCCCCCCCTGGTGCTGATGACATGGATTAAGGGAGTCCCGTCCCCCCCCCAAACACACCTCTGATTCAGGGGGTTTGGGTTGGTAAGACACATTTCAGTTGAATGCTACTGACTAGGTATCCCCCCCTTTCCTTTCCTACATAGCGGCAATTCAAAAACCACACAAAATAACATCTATCAATTTAGACAAAGATTTTATTTGCACATTGGATACTTTCGCCAAATATCTCAAAATGATGATTGATCTAGATTATATAAACGTATAAAATGTACAGTACCGGTCAAAAGTTTGGACACACCTACTCATTCAAGGGTTTTTCTTTATTTTTACTATTTTCTACATTTTAGAATAATAGTGAAGACATCAAAACTATGAAATAACACATATGGAGTCATGAAGTAACTCGAAAGTATATTTTGTTTTTATATTTTAGTTTCTTCAAAGTTTTGCCTTGATTTGACAGATTTGCACCGTCTTGGCGTTCTCTCAACGAATTAAATCACTAACAAGTGTCACCAGCGAAGCACCATCCCTCCTCCTCCTCCATGCTTCACAGTGGCAACCACACTTGCGGAGATCATCCGTTCACTTACTCTGCGTCTCACAAAGACACGGCGGTTGGAACCAAAAGTCTCAAATTTGGACTCATCCAGAGCAAAGGACCGATTTCCACCAGTCTAATGTCCATTGCTCGTGTTTCTTGGCTCAAGCAAGTCTCTTCTTCTTATTGGTGTCCTTTAGTAGTGGTTTCTTTGCAGCAGTTTGACCATGAATGCCTGATTCACGCAGTTTCCTCTGAACAGCTGATGTTGAGATGTATCTGTTTCTTGAACTCTGTGAAGCATTTATTTGGGCTGCAATTTCTGAGGCTGGTTACTCTAATGAACGTATCCTCTGCATCAGAGGTAACTCTGGGTCTTCCAGTTTCATTATAGTGCTTGATGGTTTTTGCGACTGCACTTGAAGAACGTTCTTGAAATGTTCCATATTGAGTTGACCTTCATGTCTTAAAGTAATGATGGACTGTCATTTCTCTTTGCTTATTTGAGCTGTTCGTGCCATAATATGGGCTTGGTCGTTTACCAAATAGGGCTATCTTCTGTATTACCACCCCAACCTTGTCACAACACATCTGATTGTCTCAAACGCAATAAGAAGGAAAGAAATTCCACACATTAACTTTTAAGAAGGCACACCTGTTAATTGAAATGCATTCCAGGTGACTACCTCGTGAAGCTGGTTGAGAGAAAGAAAGGGTAACTACGTTGAAGAAACTAAAATATAAATATACTTTTTTGGTTACTTCATGATTCCAAATGTGTTACTTAACAGTTGTGATGTTATTCTGTAGAAAATAGTAAAAATTAAGAAAAACCCTTGAATGAGGCGTGTCCAAACTTTTCACTGGTTCTGTAAATCAAACTATTAGGTGTTTCATCATTATTTGAGCAGCCATATAGGTACACCTTACAGTGTGTGTAGTTATTGTATGTTTTGCTGTAGTCATGAAGCCAGCCTCTGATGCTTTGTCCTGCTATCTCCCACTACCTCTCTAGTCTAATTATCTGGCCTGAATACGTCGACACCCATCAGGCTGGTCAGGGCTGGGCTGGAATGGGCTGGTCAGGGATTGGCTGGGCTGGTCAGGGATTGGCTGGGCTGGTCAGGGATTGGCTGGGCTGGTCAGGGCTGGGCTAGAATGGGCTGGTCAGGGATTGGCTGGGCTGGTCAGGGATGGGCTGGGCTGGAATGGGCTGGTCAGGGATGGGCTGGAATGGGCTGGGCTGGTCAGGGATGGGCTGGTCAGTGCAGGAATGGGCTGGGCTGGGCTTGGCAGGAATGGGCAGGGCTGCTATGGGCTGGTCAGGGATGGGCAGGGCAGGAATGGGCTGGGTAGGTCAGGTCAGGGCTGGGCGGGGAAGGGCTGGGCTGGGATGGGAAGGGCTGGTTAGGGATGGCTAGGGCTGGTTAGGGATGGTCAGGGCTGGTTAGGGATGGGCAGGGCTGGTTAGGGATGGGCAGGGCTGGTTAGGGATGGGCAGGGATGGGCTGGTCAGGGCAGGGATGGGCTGGTCAGGGATGGTCAGGGCTGGTTAGGGATGGTTAAAAATGGTCAGGGCTGGTTAGGGATGGTCAGGGCAGGGATGGGATGGTCAGGGCTGGTCAGGGATGGTCAAGATGGTTAGGGCTGGTCAGGGCTGGTTAGAGCTGGTCAGGGATGGTCAGGGATGGTCAAGGATGGTCAGGGATGGTCAGGGCTGGTCAGGGATGGTTAGGGATGGTCAGGGATGGTCAGGGCTGGTTAGGGATGGTCAGGTCAGGTTAGGGATGGTCAGGGATTGCACATTAATTTCCTATTCTAAAACACAAGTATAGGTGGCACTGTGGTTAAGCCTATTGTCTGAACACCTCTCTCTCTGTCTCTCGCTCTTGCTCGCTCTCTCTCTCTGGCTCTCGCTCTGTTTCTGTCTTTCGCTCTCTCTCTGTCTCTCTCTCTCTCTGTCTCTATTTTTCCTCCCCCAGCCATTTATGCTTTAATTATTAGACCGTCATGTTGAGCTGAAACACTATGGCTGGCTTGAACAATTGTGTTTGTGTGTGAGGCACTGTGTCACAGTCTAACACCTGGTAGCGCTGCTAACAGTCTAACACCTGGTACCGCTGCTATACAGGCTAACAGTCTAACACCTGGTTCCGCTGCTATACAGGCTAACTAACAGGCTAACGCCTGGTTCCGCTGCTATACAGGCTAACTAACAGGCTAACGCCTGGTTCCGCTGCTACACAGGCTAACAGGCTAACACCTGGTTCCGCTGCTACACAGGCTAACAGGCTAACGCCTGGTTCCGCTGCTACACAGGCTAACAGGCTAACACCTGGTTCCGCTGCTACACAGGCTAACAGGCTAACGCCTGGTTCCGCTGCTTTCTAAATCAAATTTTACTGCTTCCATGAGTTACTTGATGTGGAATAGAGTTCCATGTAGTCATGGCTCTATGTAGTACTGTGGAATGGAGTTCCATGTAGTCATGGCTCTATGTAGTACTGTGTGCCTCCCATAGTCTGTTCTGGACTTGGGGACTGTGAAGAGACCCCTTGTGGCATGTCTTGTTGGGTAGTCATGGGTGTCTGAGCTGTGTGCCAGTAGTTTAGACAGACAGCTCGGTGTATTCGATGTATAGGATTTCATATATATATATATATATATGAAATCCTATTGGATATCACAGGGCCTATACCTGACTGGACAGAGAGAGAGAGAGAGAGAGATGAAGTCCTATTGGATATCACAGGGCCTATACCTGACTGGACAGAGAGAGAGAGATATGACATCCTATTGGATATCACAGGGCCTATACCTGACTGGACAGAGAGAGAGAGAGGGATATGAAGTCCTATTGGATATCACAGGGCCTATACCTGACTGGACAGAGAGAGAGAGAGATATGACATCCTATTGGATATCACAGCGCCTATACCCCACTGGACAGAGAGAGAGAGATATGAAGTCCTATTGGATATCACGGGGCCTATACCCCACTGGACAGAGAGAGAGAGATATGAAGTCCTATTGGATATCACAGGGCCTATACCCCACTGGACAGAGAGAGATATGAAGTCCTATTGGATAGCACAGGGCCTATACCCCACTGGACAGAGAGAGATATGAAGTCCTATTGGATATCACAGGGCCTATACCCCACTGGACAGAGTGAGATATGAAGTCCTATTGGATATCACGGGGCCTATACCCCACTGGACAGAGAGAGAGAGATATGAGGAGAAATACAACATTACACACACACACCGACACACACTGCGCGGACACACACACACCGACACACACACACACACGGCCGGTCTGCACATTAGTCAGGATTCAGATTTTCTTTTTAGGTGAGCACTAATGCCGCCCTGTGGTAAGCCGTGTCCACTTAGTCAAAGGCAAAGGGACACAAAATACAAATCTTGTCCATTCCCAGCATGCCTCTGTGCTATTGGAGGGATACATCGCTGTTGCGCTCCACTAACAGTCCGTCAAAATAATATAATCTAACATCAATCATGTAGCAGATACAGGATGTGGTAGAAACACTAGGTGGCCTTTTCTGTAGCCTTCAGGCTGGAGATAAAATGGATGACAATGGAATGAGACGGACACTTCATGCATTTTACATCATGCAGGTTTCTCCAATCATATAGCCTAACCTGAATGGTGGCCAATCATATAGCCTAACCTGGATGGTGGCCAATCATATAGCCTAACCTGAATGGTGGCCAATCATATAGCCTAACCTGAATGGTGGCCAATCATATAGCCTAACCTGAATGGTGGCCAATCATATAGCCTAACCTGAATGGTGGCCAATCATATAGCCTAACCTGAATGGTGGCCAATCATATAGCCTAACCTGGATGGTGGCCAATCATATAGCCTAACCTGGATGGTGGCCAATCATATAGCCTAACCTGGATGGTGGCCAATCATATAGCCTAACCTGGATGGTGGCCAATCATATAGCCTAACCTGGATGGTGGCCAATCATATAGCCTAACCTGGATGGTGGCCAATCATATAGCCTAACCTGGATGGTGGCCAATCATATAGCCTAACCTGGATGGTGGACAATCATATAGCCTAACCTGAATGGTGGCCAATCATATAGCCTAACCTGGATGGTGGCCAATCATATAGCCTAACCTGGATGGTGGCCAATCATATAGCCTAACCTGAATGGTGGCCAATCATATAGCCTAACCTGGATGGTGGCCAATCAAATAGCCTAACCTGAATGGTGGCCAATCATATAGCCTAACCTGAATGGTGGCCAATCATATAGCCTAACCTGGATGGTGGCCAATCAAATAGCCTAACCTGAATGGTGGCCAATCAAATAGCCTAACCTGAATGGTGGCCAATCAAATAGCCTAACCTGGATGGTGACCAATCAAATAGCCTAACCTGGATGGTGGCCAATCAAATAGCCTAACCTGGATGGTGGCCAATCATATAGCCTAACCTGAATGGTGGCCAATCAAATTTTAAAATGTGCTGACATGTTAACAAACAACATATGCTAAAAACAGGACAGGTCAAAGTGAAATGGACAATATGGAATCAGTCTACTAGTGGTTTTAATATGGAATCAGTCTACTAGTGGTTTTAATATGGAATCAATCTACTAGTGGTTTTAATATGGAATCAGTCTACTAGTGGTTTTAATATGGAATCAGTCTACTAGTGGTTTTAATATGGAATCAGTCTACTAGTGGTTTTAATATGGAATCAGTCTACTAGTGGTTTTAATATGGAATCAATCTACTAGTGGTTTTAATATGGAATCAGTCTACTAGTGGTTTTAATATGGAATCAGTCTACTAGTGGTTTTAATATGGAATCAGTCTACTAGTGGTTTTAATATGGAATCAGTCTACTAGTGGTTTTAATATGGAATCAGTCTACTAGTGGTTTTAATATGGAATCAGTCTACTAGTGGTTTTAATATGGAATCAGTCTACTAGTGGTTTTAATATGGAATCAGTCTACTAGTGGTTTTAATATGGAATCAGTCTACTAGTGGTTTTAATATGGAATCAGTCTACTAGTCGTTTTAATATGGAATCAGTCTACTAGTGGTTTTAATATGGAATCAGTCTACTAGTCGTTTTAATATGGAATCAGTCTACTAGTGGTTTTAATATGGAATCAGTCTACTAGTGGTTTTAACATGGAATCAGTCTACTAGTGGTTTTAATATGGAATCAGTCTACTAGTGGTTTTAACATGGAATCAGTCTACTAGTGGTTTTAATATGGAATCAGTCTACTAGTGGTTTTAATATGGAATCAGTCTACTAGTGGTTTTAATATGGAATGGGATAATCGGTCTACTAGTGGTTTTAATGTGGAATGGGACAATCAGTCTACTAGTGGTTTTAATATGGAATCAGTCTACTAGTGGTTTTAATATGGAATGGGACAATCAGTCTACTCACAACTGTTGTCCAGGTTGTTTCACCCCATTGTCATGATCAGTGGTTTTAAGTTTATATCCGTAAATTTTTGACAAGCTGATCATAACAACAACAAAAAAATCCTGGGAAGCCAGCCGCACCAATGTGTCGGAGGAGACACCGTACAGCTGGCTACCGAAGCCAGCCTGCACTGTGCCCCACTCTCCACCAGGAGTCACTAGAAACCCCTCCCTTAACCCGGACGACGCTGGGCCATTGTGCGCTGCCTCATTGGTCTCCCGGCTGCGACACAGCCCGGGATCAAACCCGGATCTGTAGTGACACCTCTAGCATTGATCGGTACCTCAGACCGCTGTGCCACACTCGAGGTATTTTCAACTTTCATTCAGAACCAAAACATTTCAACATCTGGAAAATACAAATTTTCAACGTTTGGAAAAATTATTTATTTTTGACGTCCGGATAAATAAGTATTTTCAACTCTCATTCAGAACCGAAAAATTTACCTGATTTAAATGTCCTGTAAAGTATGTATTTAAAACATCCGGACAATCCGTCTTTTCACCTTTCAAATTGAACCAAATTGAACCTAATTTACATCAGAAAGGAGTCTGTATGCGTATGCTTGACTGGCTCTGTCTTTGAACTGACTACATCGACCAACGGATGGATGGTTCTCTAACAAAGGGACTGGCTGCTAGTCAGGTTCATGTAAATTACTGATCTCTCAAATAGTAAATTAACCCTTTTCCATAAGGAAAGATCTGAGCACTTTTATCATGATGAAACATATAACACCTACCCCCCCCCCAAAAAAAATACCATTTACATTTTTCAACTCTGAACTTTGTCCAACAGATTATTTTTTTTCATTTTATTCTGTGTGTTTGTGTGAGAGAATGGAATGAAGATATATGTATGTTGGTTTTGTATTATTTGTGGTTTGAGTGTGTACACTACTATTATATAGAATAGCCTCTCCTATCAACCTAGGGCGGAAAGCAAATCATTTTGAACGAATAAAAAGTCTGAGATATAGTTATAAAAAGTCTGAGATATAGTTATATAGTTATAAAAAAATATATATACATTATCATGTTAGATGTCATTTATATTAAAAATAAAAAAAAAACATCTCTGTTTATCATTAATGTAATAGTTAACCCGATACCTTTTGAAATATACCTGCAGACCACATAGAACATTCTATGTTACCACAACGGCTGGGCTATGGTATAGATGGCTGATATCAATATTTCCCATTTACATATTGATATGTGTGTGTGATTCTGAATGTTTGATGTGTGAGAGGAGAGAGAAAGTGAGAATGAAAAGCTCAAATGAAGAAAAATAATAATAATTTTACTCCTCGTATTTTGTTGGAATTGACCTCGTTTTTTGAAAATGAAAAACAAAATGACTTTAGAAAATAAACGTATCTAATATATTTATTTATTTATATTTAAATAATTTGTATTAATGTAAGATCAACATCAGATATGTTGAATTATTTTTGCTATTATAGAGTACGTCATTTTACTTGAGAGGGAATTTGTTCAATATATAAAAATAAAACAAATATGATTGTTCATTAATATATTGAAGGGAGAAAATAGTATGGTTAGGTAAATATATTTACTAAAACATTTCACCACATTTTAATAATATTATATATATTAATATTTTAATAGCCAGTGAAAGCAACAAGTGAAACACCAATGTCTCAGAACACATTTTTCAATGTTTTAAAATAATGTTATTTTTTTGAACTTCTATTATTTAAAATAATGTTATTATTGCCTGTGGGGATTACAGTAGGTGGCGTCCATTGTAGAGAAAATATCTAAAATGTTCAGAATATATTAATTTATTTGTTGAGATGAAGATTTAGCTACTAAATTATGTTTAGGTCGCAGTGTGTGTAATGTGCCGTGTGTAATGTGTGTGTAGTCAATCAATCAATCAAATGTATTGATAAAGCTCTTCGTACATCAGCTGATATCTCAAAGTGCTGTACAGAAACCCAGCCTAAAACCCCAAACAGCAAGCAATGCAGGTGTAGAAGCACAGTGGCTAGGAAAAACTCCCTAGAAAGGCCAAAACCTAGGAAGAAACCTAGAGAGGAACCAGGCTATGTGGGGTGGCCAGTCCTCTACTGGCTGTGCCGGGTGGAGATTATAACAGAACATGGCCACTAAGACCAGATCGTTCTTCAAGATGTTTAAACGTTCATAGATGACCAGCTGGGTCAAATAATAATCACAGTGGTTGTAAAGGGTGAAACGGGTCAGCACCTCAGGAGTACATGTCTGTTGCCGAGCAGTGTGTGCAGTGTGTGCAAGGCGCAGTGCGTGCAAGGCGCCGTGTGTGCAAGGCGCCGTGTGTGCAAGGCGCCGTGTGTGTAGTGGACAAGTATGTAGACACCATTTCACATTAGTGGATTCGGCTATTTCAGCCACACCCGTTGCTGACAGGTGTATACAAATTGAGCACACCGCCATGCAATCTCCATATACAAACATTGGAGGCTGTTATAGCAGCAATGTTCCAACATCTAGTGGAAAAGCCTTCTCAGAAGAGTGGAGGCTGTTATAGCAGCAATGTTCCAACATCTAGTGGAAAGCCTTCCCAGAAGAGTGGAGGGCTGTTATAGCAGCAATGTACCATCATCTAATGGAAAGCCTTCCCAGAAGAGTGGAGGCTGTTATAGCAGCAATGTACCATCATCTAATGGAAAACCTTCCCAGAAGAGTGGAGTCTGTACTGTACCATACTTTTGGTCATGTAGTGTATTTCCTATATATAGACATCAGAACCTTGTTCCTCATGATTTGCCATATAATGAATGTGTCATTCAATGCTTTTCTATGGGCTATTGTAGTAAAGGCCAAATGCAATATTTTATCAAACTATTTTTTATTTAAAAAACATATATATTTTCCTAAAATTCCAAATCAAAACAGCTAAATGATCCCTGGTGTTTTTAAAACAGTTCCTTATGTTAGCTGTCGTGTGTACAACCGTGTTGCCGTTGTGTATTCATCATGAGGAGACGAACTGTAACCCCACTGGACCATCATAAACTACAGACCAAACGGTTTCTTAGCTGTTTTCCCCCCCCCGTCTCTTACGGTGCTGTGCGTCTGTTGTATACGGGCTGTTTAACCTTGTGCTGTTTGACCATGAGTCCAGGCCACAGTCGACCCGCTGAGGGGAACACTAGTGCACTGGGCCGTGTGTTGATGGGTGGGGGGGTGGGGGCCTTGGCTGAGGCCGGTGCAGGCCTGGAGGGGGAGACTGGGCGGATGGGGAAGGGCTAGGGGCTGGGAACGTGTCTGATGCGGGGGGGGGGGGGGGGGGGTCGGGTGGGGACGAGGACAGGGGTTGGTGCTGGAGGTCCTTTAGCTGCGTGTCTAAAGAACAGTCCACTCACAATAAGCCCAGCCTTTTGAAGTGGTTCACCCCTCTGCTCCCCTTCCCCCCACTGCCCCTAACCCCCTCCTAATGCATATTCACTCGGTCCACTCGCCCAGATGATTTGTTAACAAGGGGGCCACTCGCTCTCCATTTCAGACAGATGCCACAGCTATTCCCCAATTTCCGAGGCTAGCTAGTGGCAGGGGCCCGTGTGGCAGGCAGCGGCCTCTGCGTGCTATGCTGCCTGACGGACGCTGAGCCACCCTGAGAAGGACCTAATTACGGTGCATTGTGAGAGTCCATTATGCCAGTGCAGTGTGAGTGATCCCATTGACCTTGGCCTGACATTATAAACTGTGGCTAATCTGTTTACTATGTACTTCTAACACCTCCTTTCTTTCCCTCCCTCTCTCTCTCTCTCTCTCTCTCTCTCTCTCTACCTCTCTCTACCTCTCTCTCTCTACCTCTCTCTCTCTACCTCTCTCTCTACCTCTCTCTCTCCTTCTCTCTCTACCTCTCTCTACCTCCCTCCCTCCCTCTCTCTACCTCTCTCTCTACCTCTCTCTCTCCTTCTCTCTCTCTACCTCTCTCTCTCCTTCTCTCTCTACCTCTCTCTACCTCCCTCCCTCTCTCTACTCTCTCTACCTCCCTCCCTCTCTCTACCTCTCTCCCTCCCTCCGGCTCTCTCTCCCCCTCTGTTTTTCCCCTCCGTCCGGCTCTCTCCCTCCCTCTCTCTCTGTCCCTCCTCCTCGCTCTCTCTCCCACCCTCTCTCTCTATCCCTCCTCTCTCTCTCTCCCTCCCTCTCTCTCTGTCCCTCCTCCTCTCTCTCTCCCTCCCTCTCTCTCTGTCCCTCCTCTCTCTCTCTCCCTCCCTCTCTCTCTGTCCCTCCTCCTCTCTCTCTCCCTCCCTCTCTCTCTGTCCCTCCTCCTCGCTCTCTCTCCCTCCCTCTCTCTGTCCCTCCTCTCTCTCTCTCCCTCCCTCTCTCTCTGTCCCTTCTCCTCTCTCTCTGTCCCTCCTCCTCTCTCTCTCCCGCCCTCTCTCTCTGTCTCTCCCTCTCTCTCTGTCCCTCCCTCTCTCTCTGTCCCTCCTCCTCTCTCTCTCTCTCGCTCTCTCTCTCTCTCTCCTCGTCTCTCTCTCTCTCTCTCTCTCTCTCTCTCTCTCTCTCTCTCTCTCTCTCTCTCTCTCTCTCTCTCTCTCTCTCTCTCTCTCTCTCTCTCTCTCTCTCTCTCTCTCTCTCTCTCTCTCTCTCTCTCTCTCTCTCTCTCTCTCTCTCTCTCTCTCTCTCTCTCTCTCTCTCTCTCTCTCTCTTTCTTCCCCCCCCCCCCCCTCCGGCTGCCTGGTTAGCATCACAATGGGCCTGCCCCTTAACCCAGCAGCCGACTCGGCCCGCTCAGCACGCCATGCTCTCTCTCTCATCGCCACAGCCAGACCACCGGCATTCATCACAACCATCGCCAGAGAGGTGAGACCTGACCTCCTGTTTTTCATGTCTCCATGTCATCTCCCCTGAACCTCTGCTACTCTGTACATTACCTTTCTGCTTTCACACTCCACCCTGCCCTTCCTTTCGCCCTTCTCCTTCCTTTCCTCCCATCCCCCCTTCATCCCCTTACCCCCCCTTACCCTTCCCCCTAACCCCTCACCCCTACCCTACTACCCTTCCCCTAACCTTTTCCCCTTATCCTGAACCTCTTCCCCCTAACCTCTTCCCCCTACCCCTAACCTCTTCCCCCTAACCTCTTCCCCTACCCCTAACCTCTTTCCCCTAACCCTAACCTCTTCCCCCTAACCTCTTCCCCCTAACCTCTTCCCCCTAACCTCTTCCCCCTAACCTCTTCCCCCTACCCCTAACCTCTTCCCCCTACCCCTAACCTCTTCCTCCTACCCCTAACCTCTTCCTCCTACCCCTAACCTCTTCCTCCTACCCCTAACCTCTTCCCCCTACCCCTAACCTCTTCCCCCTACCCCTAACCTCTTCCTCCTACCCCTAATCTCTTCCCCCTACCCCGAACCACTTCCCCCTAACCTCTTCCCCCTACCCCTAACCTCTTCCCCCTAACCTCTTCCCCCTAACCTCTTCCTCCTACCCCTAACCTCTTCCCCCTAACCTATTCCTCCTACCCCTAACCTCTTCCCCCTAACCCTAACCTCTTCCCCCTAACCTCTTCCTCCTACCCCTAACCTCTTCCTCCTACCCCTAACCTCTTCCCCCTACCCCTAACCTCATCCTCCTACCCCTAACCTCTTCCCCCTACCCCTAACCTCTTCCTCCTACCCCTAAGCTCTTCCTCCTACCCTCCTTAACTCAGTTTTTTTGTATCCTGTATGTTAGGTTCACAGACACACAGCCATGCAGGCTAACTCCCAGTCGCAGCAGAATGTCCACACCACCTCTCTGGGCCGAGCCAAGACGGAGATCATCAGGGTCATAGATATCCTCATTGAGAAGATGCCGACTGACGTCGTGGACCTTCTGGTCGAGGTACGTCCAAGACCTGGTCTCTCCACGTTACAATACAACCACACGCTTCAACTTCATTTAACTGTTATTTAGTTTAGAATGAATGGCAGCACCATGAGAAGCTCTAGTTTGAGGTGACTGGATGGGGGACAGGTGGTTAATGCTGGGTATTTCTCTCTTCTTCCTTCCTCTAGGTAATGGACATCATCATGTACTGCATCGAAGGCTCTCTGGTGAAGAAGAAAGGCCTCAATGAGTGTTTCCCTGCTATTTGCAAGTGAGTAATCATGTCCTCGTTCCATGTCCTCGTTCCATGTCCTCGTTCCATGTCCTCGTTCCATGTCCTCGTTCCATGTCCTCGTTCCATGTCCTCGTTCCATGTCCTCGTTCCATGTCCTCGTTCCATGTCCTCGTTCCATGTCCTCGTTGCATGTCCTCGTTGCATGTCCTCGTTGCATGTCCTCGTTGCATGTCCTCGTTGCATGTCCTCGTTCCATGTCCTCGTTCCATGTCCTCGTTTCATGTTCCCAGTCCTCGTTCCGTGTTCTCGTTCCATGTCCTCGTTCCATGTCCTCGTTCCATGTCCTCGTTCCATGTCCTCGTTCCATGTCCTCGTTTCATGTTCCCAGTCCTCGTTCCGTGTTCTCGTTCCGTGTTCTCGTTCCATGTCCTCGTTCCATGTCCTCGTTCCATGTCCTCGTTCCATGTCCTCGTTCCATGTCCTCGTTCCATGTCCTCGTTTCATGTTCCCAGTCCTCGTTCCGTGTTCTCGTTCCATGTTCTCGTTCCCAGTCCTCGTTCCGTGTTCTCGTTCCATGTTCTCGTTCCATGTCCTCGTTCCATGTCCTCGTTTCATGTTCCCAGTCCTCGTTCCATGTCCTCGTTCCATGTCCTCGTTCCCTGTCCTCGTTCCATGTTCCCTGTCCTCGTTCCCAGTCCTCGTTCCCAGTCCTCGTTCCCAGTCCTCGTTCCATGTCCTCGTTCCATGTCCTCGTTCCATGTCCTCGTTCCCAGTCCTCGTTCCCAGTCCTCGTTCCCAGTCCTCGTTCCCAGTCCTCGTTCCCAGTCCTCGTTCCCAGTCCTCGTTCCCAGTCCTCGTTCCCAGTCCTCGTTCCCAGTCCTCGTTCCCAGTCCTCTGCTGCGTACTGTCATAGACATATCATTGATGCTTAATCCTAGGTGATGCAATGCATTGTACAACATGAAGTACCTTCAGTAAGGTACTTCCTGGGCTGGTAGCCTAGTGGTTAGAGTGTTGGACTAGTAACCGAAAGGTTGCAAGATCAAATCCCCGAGTTGACAAGGTACAAATCTGTCGTTCTGCCCCTGAACAAAGGCAGTTAAGGCGGCGGCCATGACAGCGGAAGGCGGAAGGCGGCGGCCATGACAGCGGAAGCCGGCGGCCATGACAGCGGAAGGCGGCGGCCATGACTAAATCACAGCTTTCAACCGCCATTTTACATCCTCTCCTCCATGCGGCCATTTTGAGTTTCGTAACAGAACAGTGAATTGTTGATGGCGTTAGTGGCGGTCTCGCTCTTACATCTGTACCGATTGATGTACTGATAGTGTTACTAACAAGACCTTAGAGAGAGAAAGAGTCGCTGCCCTCTCATTTACTTGTAATGTTGATTCGGGGGAAAGGTTTCGACCCCTTGTGGGTTTGTAGGGGTCAAAGGGTCGACCCACGGTGGCCGATGCCGTGTGACGAATGAGCCCTGACCTCTGTGTTCTGTGTTTCGATTCTGTTCAGGTTCTACATGGTGGGATACTGCGACCGGAGTCACCGTATTGCCGTCGGGGCCCGCCAGGGTTCAGTGGCCCTTTATGATGTCCGCACGGGCAAGTGCCAGGTAAATACACACACACACACACACCACTACCCTGTGCCTGGGCACCGAGGGGCGGGGGGGAATCAATGTAAGATAAGAGGGTGATGAATAAACAGCAGACCATCAGAGAGGCTGGAGAGGCCTGATTACCTAGCAGACCATCAGAGAGGCTGGAGAGGCCTGATTACCTAGCAGACCATCAGAGAGGCTGGAGAGGCCTGATTACCTAGCAGACCATCAGAGAGGCTGTGTTCCTGGAGAGGCCTGATTACCTAGCAGACCATCAGAGAGGCTGTGTTCCTGGAGAGGCCTGATTACCTAGCAGACCATCAGAGAGGCTGGAGAGGCCTGATTACCTAGCAGACCATCAGAGAGGCTGGAGAGGCCTGATTACCTAGCAGACCATCAGAGAGGCTGGAGAGGCCTGATTACCTAGCAGACCATCAGAGAGGCTGGAGAGGCCTGATTACCTAGCAGACCATCAGAGAGGCTGTGTTCCTGGAGAGGCCTGATTACCTAGCAGACCATCAGAGAGGCTGTGTTCCTGGAGAGGCCTGATTACCTAGCAGACCATCAGAGAGGCTGGAGAGGCCTGATTACCTAGCAGACCATCAGAGAGGCTGGAGAGGCCTGATTACCTAGCAGACCATCAGAGAGGCTGTGTTCCTGGAGAGGCCTGATTACCTAGCAGACCATCAGAGAGGCTGGAGAGGCCTGATTACCTAGCAGACCATCAGAGAGGCTGGAGAGGCCTGATTACCTAGCAGACCATCAGAGAGGCTGGAGAGGCCTGATTACCTAGCAGACCATCAGAGAGGCTGTGTTCCTGGAGAGGCCTGATTACCTAGCAGACCATCAGAGAGGTTGTGTTCCTGGAGAGGCCTGATTACCTAGCAGACCATCAGAGAGGCTGTGTTCCTGGAGAGGCCTGATTACCTAGCAGACCATCAGAGAGGCTGTGTTCCTGGAGAGGCCTGATTACCTAGCAGACCATCAGAGAGGCTGTGTTCCTGGAGAGGCCTGATTACCTAGCAGACCATCAGAGAGGCTGTGTTCCTGGAGAGGCCTGATTACCTAGCAGACCATCAGAGAGGCTGTGTTCCTAGAGAGGCCTGATTACCTAGCAGACCAGCAGAGAGATTCTGTGTTCCTGGAGAGGCATGTTTACCTAGCAGACCAACAGAGAGATTCTGTGTTCCTGGAGAGGCCTGATTACCTAGCAGACCAGCAGAGAGATTCTGTGTTCCTGGAGAGGCATGTTTACCTAGCAGACCAACAGAGAGATTCTGTGTTCCTGGAGAGGCCTGATTACCTAGTGCAGACCATCAGAGAGGCTGTGTTCCTGGAGAGGCCTGATTACCTAGCAGACCAGCAGAGAGATTCTGTGTTCCTGGAGAGGCATGTTTACCTAGCAGACCAGCAGAGAGATTCTGTGTTCCTGGAGAGGCCTGATTACCTAGCAGACCATAAGAGAGGCTGTGTTCCTGGAGAGGCCTGTTCACCTAGCAGACCAGCAGAGAGATTCTGTGTTCCTGGAGAGGCATGTTTACCTAGCAGACCAGCAGAGAGATTATGTGTTCCTGGAGAGGCCTGATTACCTAGCAGACAATCAGAGAGGCTGTGTTCCTAGAGAGGCCTGATTACCTAGTGCAGACCAACAGAGAGATTCTGTGTTCCTGGAGAGGCCTGTTTACCTAGCAGACCAGCAGAGAGATTCTGTGTTCCTAGAGAGGCCTGATTACCTAGCAGACCATCAGAGAGGCTGTGTTCCTAGAGAGGCCTGATTACCTAGTGCAGACCAACAGAGAGATTCTGTGTTCCTGGAGAGGCCTGATTACCTAGAAGACCATCAGAGAGGCTGTGTTCCTGGAGAGGCCTGATTACCTAGCAGACCATCAGAGAGACTGTGTTCCTGGAGAGGCCTGATTAGCTAGTGCAGACCAACAGAGAGATTCTGTGTTCCTGGAGAGGCCTGATTACCTAGAAGACCATCAGAGAGGCTGTGTTCCTGGAGAGGCCTGATTACCTAGCAGACCATCAGAGAGACTGTGTTCCTGGAGAGGCCTGATTACCTAGCAGACCAACAGAGAGGCTGTGTTTCTGGAGAGGCCTGATTACCTAGCAGACCATCAGAGAGGCTATGTTTCTGGAGAGGCCTGATTACCTAGCAGACCAACAGAGAGGCTGTGTTCCTGGAGAGGCCTGATTACCTAGCAGACCATCAGATAGATTCTGTGTTCCTGGAGAGGCCTGATTACCTAGCAGACCAACAGAGAGACTGGAGAGGCCTGATTATTTCACAACAATACACACAAATCTAAAGTAAAGGATTGGAATTAAGAACTTATAAATATTAGGACGAGCAATGTCAGAGCGGCATAGACTAAAATACAGTAGAATAAAGTAATGTAAATAAAATAAAGCAAAATATGTGAACATTATTGAAGTGACTTGTGTTCCATTATTGAAGTGGCCAGTGCCCTCTATGCACAGTCAAGTCTATGTATATAGGGCAGCAGCCTCTAATGTGCTAGTGATGGCTATTAAACAGTCTGACGGCCTTGAGGTAGAAGCTGTTTTTCAGTCTCTCGGTCCCTGCTTTGATGCACCTGTACTGACCTCGCCTTCTGGATGATAGCGGGGGGAGCAGGCAGTGGCTCGGGTGGTTGTTGTCCTTGATTATCTTTTTGGCCTTCCTGTGGCATCGGGTGCTGTAGGTGTCCTGGAGGGCAGGTAGTTTGCCCCCGGTGATGTGTTGTGCAGACCGCACCACCCTCTGGAGAATCCTGCGGTTTCGGGCGGTGCAGTTGCCATACCAGGCGGTGATACAGCCCGACAGGATGCTCTCAAATGTGCATCTGTAAACGTTTGTGAGGGTTTCAGGTGCCAAGCCAAATTTCTTCAGCCTTCTGAGGTTGAAGAGGCGCTGTTGCGCCCTCTTCACCACACTGTTTGTGTGACTGGACCATTTCAGTTTGTCAGTGATGTGTACGCCGAGGAACTTGAAACTTTCCATCTTCTCCACTGCGGTCCTGTCGATCCTGTCGATGTGGATAGGTGGGCTGCTCCCTCTGCTGTTTCCTGAAGTCCGTGATCAGCTCCTTTTGTTTTGTTGCCATTGAGTGAGAGGTTATTTTCCTGGCACCAGACTCCCAGGGCCCTCACCACCTCCCTGTAGGCCGTCTCGTCGTTGTTGGTAATCAAGCCTACTACTGTAGTGTCGTCTGCAGACTTGATGATTGAGTTGGAGGTGTGCGTGGCCACGCAGTCATGGGTGAACAGGGAGTACAGGAGAGGGCTGAGAACGCACCCTTGTGCGGTCCCTGTGTTGAGGATCAGCAAAGTGGAGGTGTTGTTACCTACCTTCACCACCTGGGGGCAGCCTGTCAGGAAGTCCAGGACCCAGTTGCACAAGGCGGGGTTCAGAGCATGCCTCCAGCATAATGACGAGCTTGGAAGGTACTATGGTGTTGAAAGCTGAGTTGTAGTCAATGAACAGCATTCTCACATAGGTATCCCTCTTGTTCAGATGGGATAGGGCAGATGGGATAGGGCAGTGTGCAGTGCGATGGTGATTTCATCGTCAGTGGATCTGTTGGGGTGGTATTTAAATTGAAGTGGGTCTACGGGTGTCAGGTAGGGTAGAGGTGATATGATCCTTGACTAGTCTCTCAAAGCACTTCATGATGACAGAGGTGAGTGATACGGGGTGAAGGTCATTTAGTTCAATTACCTTATCTTTCTTGGGAACAGGAACAATGCTGGCCCTCTTGAAGCAAGTGGGAGATTGAATATGTCCGTAAAACACACCAGCCAGCTGGTCAGCATGCTCTGAGGGCGCGGCTGGGATGCCGTCTGGGCCGGCAGCCTTGCGAGGGTTAACACGTTTAAATGTTTTACTCACGTCGGCTGCAGTGAAGGAGAGTCCGCAGGTTTTGGTAGTGGCACTGTATTGTCCTCAAAGCGAGGAAGTTGTTTAGTCTGTCTGGGAGCAAGACATCCTGGTCCGCGACGAAGCTGGTTTTCACGGAGGAGAGCTCACAGTCCTTGGTTGTGTGTGTGTGTGTGTGTGTGTGTGTGTGTGTGTGAGACCCCTGCCACGTCGGTGTATTCTGGGAAAGTCTTCAGATCCCTTGACGTTTTTCACATTGTTACGTTACGGCCTGACTCTTAAATGTATTAAATTATTAATTTGCCGTCATCAATCTACACCCAATAAACAGGTTTTGCAAATGTAAAAGAAAAAAAAACAAACAGAAATATCACATTTACATAAGTATTCAGACCCTTTACTCAGTACTTTGTTGAAGCACCTTTAGCAGCAATTACAGCCTTGAGTCTTCTTGGGTATGACGCTACAAGCTTGGGGAGTTTCTCCCATTCTTCTCTGCAGATACTCACAAGCTCTGTCACAGTTGAATGGGTTCAAGCCCGGGCTCTGGCTGGGCCACTCAGAGGCTTGTCCCAAAACCACTCCTGTATTGTCTTGGCTGTGTGCTTAAGGGTAGTTGTCCTGTTGGAAGGTGAACCTTCGCCCCCAGTCTGAGGTGATGAGCGCTCTGAAGCCTGTTTTCATCAAGGATCTCTGTACTTTGCTCTGTAGATCTTTCCCTCGATCCTGACTAGTCTCCCAGTCCCTGTCGCTGAAAAAATTCCTCACAGCATGATGCTGCAACCACCATGCTTCACCGTAGGGATGGTGCCAGGTTTTCTCCAGAAGCGTCAAGCTTGGCATTCAGGCTGAAGAGTTCCATCTTGGTTTCATCAGACCAGAGAATATTGTTTTTCAGGGTCAGAGTCCTTTAGGTGCCTTTTGGCAAACTCCAAGCTGGCTGTCATGTGCCACTTACTGAGGAGTGGCTTCTGTCTGGCCACTCTACCATATAGGCCTGATTGCTGGAGTGCTGCAGAGAGGGTTGTCCTTCTGGAAGGTTCTCCCATCTCCACAGAGGAACTCTGGAGCTCTTTCAGAGTGATTATCGGGTTCTTGGTCACCTCCCTGACTAAGTCCCTTCTCCCCGATTGCTCAGTTTAGCCGGATGGCCAGCTCTAGGAAGAGTCTTCGTGGTTCCAAACTTCTTCCATTGAAGAATGATGGAGGCCACTGTGTTCTTGGGGACCTTCAATGCTGCCAACCTTTTTTGGTACCCTTCCCCCTGATCGAGTCCTTTGACCTCATGGCTTGGATTTTGCTCTGACATGCACTGTCAACTGTGGGACCTTATATAGACAGGTGTGTGCCTTTCCAAATCACGTCCAATCAATAGAATTTACCACAGGTGGACTCCAATCAAGTTGTAGAAATATCTCAAGGATGATCAATGGAAACAGGATGCATCTGAGCTCAATTTCGAGTCTCATAGCAAAGGGTCTGAATACTTATGTAAATAAGTTCCTTTTTTAAAGTTTTATATTTTTAAACCAGTTTTCCCTTTGTCATTATGGAGTATTGTGATGTCATTATGGGGTATTGTGATGTCATTATGGGGTATTGTGATGTCATTATGGAGTATTGTGATGTCATTATTATTGTTTAAATTTTATTAAATTATTATTGTGGTCTGAATACTTATGCAAGTAAGGTATTTCCATTTTTAATTAATGTGCAAATATTTCTAAAAGCTTGTTTTTGATTTGTGGGTTATTGTGTCTAGATTGAAGACATTTCAAATGTGATGTGCAAATGGTTAAAGGACACAAGGGAAAATAAATAAACATAAATATGGGTTGTATTTACAATGGTGTTTGTTCTTCACTGGTTGCCCTTTTCTCGTGGCAACAGGTCACACATCTTGCTGCTGTGATGGCACACTGTGGAATTTCACCCAGTAGATATGGGAGTTTAGCAAAATCGGGTTTGTTTTCAAATTCTTTGTGGATCTGTGTAATCTGAGGGAAATATGTCTCTCTAATATGGTCATACATTGGGCAGGAGGTTAGGAAGTGCAGCTCAGTTTCCACCTCATTTTGTGGGCAGTTGAGCACATAGCTTCTCCTGAGAGCCAGGTCTGCCTCTCAATAGCAAGGCTATGGTCACAGTCTGTACATAGTGATAGCTTTCCTTAAGTTTGGGTCTCTCACTCTCTCGCTCTCTCTCCCCCCCCCCCCCCCCCCCCCCCCCTCCCTCAGAAACAGGAGCTTTCATCTCTGGAGAATAGGGATCCTCCAGCTCCCACTGAGCCTCCACAGACAGTGATATGCTTCCCAAATGGCACCCTATTCCATATATAGTGCACTTGTTTTGACCCGATTCCTATGGACCCTAGTGAAAAGTAGCCCACTACGTAGGGAGTAGGGTGCAATTCGGGACGCATCCAGTCTGAAGAGTCTCTGTAGTAATCACCCTCACAGTGGGGGGATATACAGGACTTGCTAGGGTTTTAGTGGAAAAAAACACTCACACACACATCAGATCCTTCCTTTAAACGAGTTGGAGACCAGAGGTGTTGTCCTTAAATCCAGGCTTTGGGTTTATTTACAGGTATACACAGAAGGTTACACACACACACACACACACACACACACACACACACCATATTTATAGTTAATCTCCTCTCTGGCCTGTGGTGCCCTTGGTCCAACATCATAAAGCATCTCAACTCTCTGGTGTTAACATCGTCTATCTACTGTGTGTGAGGCGTTTCAGTAGGAAACTCTGTTTTTATTTTTTTAATTTTTTAAATTTGGTGTTAACATCACACATGGTTTTTCAACCTCTAAAGTCCAGTTTTTAATGTGATGTTTTCTAATGTCACAGCCTTGCATTCATACTGCAGATTAATAGGAGATTAAGAGTATTAATAAGTATGGATTTAACACCTTTAACAAAGTGGTGTGATTATAATTATTATATCTTTTTTTTTTTTTGACATTTAGGAAAATGTTTGTACGTTTTTAATGATTTATTAATAGATTGATATTTTCATTTAATTGAATAAGAGCGACACATAGGAAACAGGTCTGCTATCTGACTGATATTTAACCACGAGCCTGGCAGAGAGGGCGGGTCTGTTGTAATTGGTATGTTATTGAATCTACTGAACAACACAAACCCGAGGAAGCTATTTATTTTTAATACAATGGTGCCCCATGCTCACCGTCCATCGTGTGTGTGTGTGTGTGTGTGTGTGTGTGTGTGTTTTTTTTATTTTTTTTTATTTTACCTTTATTTAACCAGGCAAGTCAGTTAAGAACAAATTCTTATTTTCAATGACGGCCTGGGAACAGTGGGTTAACTGCCTGTTCAGGGGCAGAACGACAGATTTGTACCTTGTCAGCTCGGGGGTTTGAACTCGCAACCTTCCGGTTACTAGTCCAACGCTCTAACCACTAGGCTACGCTGCCGCCGTGTGTGTGTGTGTGTGTGCAGAGGAGAGGCTGAGAGATTTGTTATGGAGCACTCTTTCCACTCCTTGGATCCTGTGTCGTCACTGTCAGCGTGACTTCTAACTCTGGCTTGAATGGTCGTTGATTAGAGGTCTAGCACTATAGATAAGTCAATTACTCCTCTAACCCTCTATCCCTCCACCCCTCTAACCCTCCACTCCTCTATCCCTCTATCCCTCCACTCCTCTATCCCTCCACCTCTCTAACCCTCCACTCCTCTATCCCTCTATCCCTCCACTCCTCTATCCCTCCACCTCTCTAACCCTCCACTCCTCTATCTCTCCACTCCTCTATCCCTCCTCTCCTCTATCCCTCCACTCCTCTATCCCTCCACCCCTCTAACCCTCCACTCCACTATCCCTCCACTCCTCTATTCCTCCACTCTTCTATCCCTCCACTCCTCTATCCCTCCACTCCTCTATCCCTCCACTCCTCTATCCCTCCACTCCTCTAACCATCCACTCCTCTATCCCTCTATCCCTCCACTCCTCTATCCCTCTATCCCTCCACTCCTCTATTCCTCCACTCCTCTATCCCTCCACTCCTCTAACCCTCCACCCCTCTATCCCTCCACTCCTCTATCCCTCCACCCCTCTATCCCTCCACCTCTCTAACCCTCCACTCCTCTATCCCTCCACCTCTCTAACCCTCCACTCCTCTATCCCTCCACTCCTCTATCCCTCCACTCCTCTAACCCTCCACTCCTCTATCCCTCCACTCCTCTATCCCTCCACTCCTCTATCCCTCCACTCCTCTATCCCTCCACTCATCTAACCCTCTAACCCTCCTCTCCTCTAACCCTCCACTCCTCTAACCCTCCACTCCTCTATCCCTCCACTCCTCTAACCCTCCACTCCTCTAACCCTCCACTCCTCTATCCCTCCACTCCTCTATCCCTCCACTCCTCTATCCCTCCACTCCTCTAACCCTCCACTCCTCTAACCCTCCACTCCTCTAACCCTCCACTCCTCTAACCCTCCACTCCTCTAACCCTCCACTCCTCTATCCCTCCACTCCTCTATCCCTCCACCCCTCTATCCCTCCACTCCTCTATCCCTCCACTCCTCTATCCCTCTATCCCTCCACTCCTCTATCCCACCACTCCTCTATCCCTCCACTCCTCTATCCCTCCACTCCTCTATCCCTCCACTCCTCTATCCCTCCACTCCTCTATCCCTCCACTCCTCCATCTCTCTCTCTCTCTCCTTTCCTCTCTCACCCACCACTAACACAGAGTCAGAAGAGGAGTGTTTAAAAACAAACAAGGTGTTTACCTGGCAGATGGACCAGCCCACTGTGTTTACCTGGCAGATGGACCAGCCCCCTGTGTTTACCTGGCAGATGGACCAGCCCACTGTGTTTACCTGGCAGATGGACCAGCCCACTGTGTTTACCTGGCAGATGGACCAGCCCCCTGTGTTTACCTGGCAGATGGACCAGCCCACTGTGTTTACCTAGCAGATGGACCAGCCCACTGTGTTTGCCTGGCAGATGGACCAGCCCACTGTGTTTACCTGGCAGATGGACCAGCCCACTGTGTTTACCTGGCAGATGGACCAGCCCACTGTGTTTACCTGGCAGATGGACCAGCCCACTGTGTTTACCTGGCAGATGGACCAGCCCACTGTGTTTACCTGGCAGATGGACCAGCCCCCTGTGTTTACCTGGCAGATGGACCAGCCCACTGTGTTTACCTAGCAGATGGACCAGCCCACTGTGTTTGCCTGGCAGATGGACCAGCCCACTGTGTTTACCTGGCAGATGGACCAGCCCACTGTGTTTACCTGGCAGATGGACCAGCCCACTGTGTTTACCTGGCAGATGGACCAGCCCACTGTGTTTACCTGGCAGATGGACCAGCCCACTGTGTTTACCTGGCAGATGGACCAGCCCCCTGTGTTTACCTGGCAGATGGACCAGCCCACTGTGTTTACCTAGCAGATGGACCAGCCCACTGTGTTTGCATGGCAGATGGACCAGCCCACTGTGTTTACCTGGCAGATGGACCAGCCCCCTGTGTTTACCTGGCAGATGGACCAGCCCACTGTGTTTACCTAGCAGATGGACCAGCCCACTGTGTTTGCCAGGCAGATGGACCAGCCCACTGTGTTTACCTGGCAGATGGACCAGCCCCCTGTGTTTACCTGGCAGATGGACCAGCCCACTGTGTTTACCTGGCAGATGGACCAGCCCACTGTGTTTCCCTGGCAGATGGACCAGCCCACTGTGTTTGCCTGGCAGATGGACCAGCCCACTATGTTTGCCTGGCAGATGGACCAGCCCACTGTGTTTGCCTGGCAGATGGACCAGCCCACTGTGTTTACCTGGCAGATGGACCAGCCCACTGTGTTTACCTGGCAGATGGACCAGCCCACTGTGTTTACCTGGCAGATGGACCACCCCACTGTGTTTACCTGGCAGATGGACCAGCCCACTGTGTTTGCCTGGCAGATGGACCAGCCCACTGTGTTTGCCTGGCAGATGGACCAGCCCACTGTGTTTGCCTGGCAGATGGACCAGCCCCCTGTGTTTACCGGGCAGATGGACCAACCCCCTGTGTTTGCCTGGCAGATGGACCAGCTCCCTGTGTTTGTGTGCTGTTGTGTTATTGAACATTGGAAAAGCACTGCCTTGTTTCCCCACAGCTATTTGTAGATATTGGACCCCCTCCCCATACACAACAACACACACGCCCCCCTCCCACCGATACAACGCTGTGCTCTGCAGACGGTAGCATTCTGGTGAACAACATGCCGATTACAGTCGAAAGGATTTTGTCCTAGAGGACAGAACTCTTCCTCCCTCTTCTTCCCTCTTCTTCCCTCTTCTTCCCTCTTCTTCCCTCTTCATCCCTCTTCCTCCCTCTTCCTCCCTCTTCTTCCCTCTTCTTCCCACTTCTTCCCTCTTCCTCCCTCTTCTTCCCTCTTCTTCCCTCTTCTTCCCTCTTCATCCCTCTTCATCCCTCTTCCTCCCTCTTCCTCCCTCTTCTTCCCTCTTCTTCCCACTTCTTCCCTCTTCCTCCCTCTCCTTCCCTCTTCCTCCCTCTCCTTCCCTCTTCCTCCCTCTTCTTCCCTCTTCCTCCCTCCCTCTTCTTCCCTCTTCTTCCCTCTTCTTCCCTCTTCCTCCCTCTTCCTCCCTCTTCTTCCCTCTTCTTCCCTCTTCCTCCCTCTTCTTCCCTCTTCCTCCCTCTTCTTCCCTCTTCCTCCCTCTTCTTCCCTCTTCTTCCCTCTTCTTCCCTCTTCTTCCCTCTTCTTCCCTCTTCCTCCCTCTTCCTCCCTCTTCCTCCCTCTTCCTCCCTCTTCTTCCCTCTTCTTCCCTCTTCCTCCCTCTTCTTCCCTCTTCTTCCCTCTTCCTCCCTCTTCCTCCCTCTTCCTCCCTCTTCCGCCCTCTTCCTCCCTCTTCCTCCCTCTTCCTCCCTCTTCTTGTCAGCGTGTTTTTATAGTTGGAATCATCTCTGAAGGCTCTCCACCAAGGACACAGTATTGTACTGAAACACCTTCCCTCAAAATGGAGGGGAGAACCCACCCTAGTGATAAAAACAATCATACAATTCCCCTTTAATCCTGTTTTGCGTTTCATGCGCCGAGCCGACGGCGAGGACAAAATAAAAAAGGAGACATTTTTGGGTCGTTTTTTTTTGTTGTAAATTTGACGGCGTATTGTGGTAAATGGAGCGGGGTCAGTGTCCTTTCCTTGGCCGTATCGATTCGCCCTTCAGCTGTTGGCGGCTGGGCGCGAGGGGAGAGTTGGCGAGGGGAGAGGAGGGAGAGAAGACTGGGGCGGCTGGGCGCGAGGAGAGGGAGGCGAGGGGAGAGGGAGGGGAGAGGAGGGAGAGAAGACTGGAGCGGCTGGGTGCGAGGAGAGGGAGGCGAGGGGAGAGGGAGGGGAGAGTAGGGAGAGAGAGAGGGCGGGGGGTGAAGCGAAGCAGGGACTCTGCTGTTGATAATCCACACGATGTCTCTGGGAGCGTTATTGACTCTGCTGCAGCTACTGGTGCTTCGTTATTCACCACGTCGCCATGACAATCAGGATGAAACACAGGACGGCGCCTGCTGCAGATTCAGCCTCTCTCTCTCTCTGTCGTTCTCTCTCTCTCGCTCTCTCTCTCTGCCGTTCTCTCTCTCTCTGCCGTTCTTTCTCTGCCGTTCTCTCTCTGTCGTTCTCTCTCTCTGTCGCTCTCTCTGTCGTTCTCTCTCTCTGTCGCTCTCGCTCTCTCTCTCTGTAGCTCTCGCTCTCTCTGTCTGTCGCTCTCGCTCTCTCTGTCGCTCTCGCTCTCTCTCTCTGTCGCTCTCTCTCTCTGTCGCTCTCGCTCTCTCTCTGTCGCTCGCTCTCTCTCTCTGTCGCTCGCTCTCTCTCTCTCTGTCGCTCGCTCTCTCTTTCTCTGTCGCTCGCTCTCTCTTTCTCTGTCGCTCGCTCTCTCTTTCTCTGTCGCTCGCTCTCTCTCTCTCTGTCGCTCGCTCTCTCTCTCTCTGTCGCTCGCTCTCTCTCTCTGTCGCTCTCTCTCTCTGTCGCTCTCTGTCGCTCTCTCTGTCGCTCTCTCTGTCGCTCTCTCTGTCACTCTCCCTCTCTCTCTGTCGCTCGCTCTCTCGCTCTCTCTCTCTTCATTTCCCTTCCTATTGTGTGATGTGGCAGCATAGAGAGATTAAAACGATTCAGAAAATAAATTTGGGGTAAAATAAATCCTAATGTGTGTTAAATGTTACCGTTGTGGCGTTGCTATTGGATAAGAATGACATTCAAGAAGTATTCTGACCCCTGGACTTTTTCCACATTTTGTTACGTTACGGCATAATTCTAAAATTCATCCATCTGTCCATAGGAACAAAACTAGTGATTGTAGTTCTGTCAGTCTCTTTCTGTGTGACCAGACACACAGTTACCCAGGAATCTAGGAGAAAATTGATTGATAGATTGAGTTGTTTACAGTACTTAGGGTAAAAAATAATTCTCACCTTACTGTCTAGGTTTTTAAGTCAGTTATCACTGGTGTGTGTGTATATATATATATATATATATATATATATATATATATATATATATATATATATATATATATATATATATATATATATATATATATATATATATATATATTTATTTTTATTTTTATTTAAACTAGACAAGTCAGTAAAGAACAAATTCTTATTTACAATGACGACCTACACCGGCCAAACCCAGACGACGGGGCCAATTGTGCGCCGCCCTATGGGACTCCCTTATCACGGCCGGTTGTGATACAGCCAGGAATCGAACCAGGGTCTGTAGACCGCTGCGTCACTCGGGAGGCCTCCTATATGATTTGATAGTTTTCTGATAGTGTGATTCTGTTTGTCCGGGGCTGAACGTTCGCTGTGTTTTATGTCTGCTTTTAACTCCCATGTTCTCGGGCTCGACTAACACCCCACTGCGGTAATTGAACACACAACGCTTACCTATTCATCCCACTGTCACACAATCAATCCCTCACAACATCGAGTTGTGGGACATCTTTAGCTCATCGGCCGCAAAGGTGTGAGGCGTCTGACAGACTGACGGGGAGGAACATAGGACTGCTGTGTGGGGGGGGTATAGGACTGCTCTGTGGGGGGGTATAGGACTGCTGTGTGGGGGGATAGGACTGCTGTGTGGGGGGTATAGGACTGCTGTGTGGGGGGGGTATAGGACTGCTGTGTGGGGGGGGTATAGGACTGCTCTGTGGGGGGGTATAGGACTGCTGTGTGGGGGGATAGGACTGCTGTGTGGGGGGTATAGGACTGCTGTGTGGGGGGATAGGACTGCTGTGTGGGGGGGTATAGGACTGCTGTGTGGGGGGGTATAGGACTGCTGTGTGGGGGGATAGGACTGCTATGTGGGGGGATAGGACTGCTGTGTGGGGGGGTATAGGACTGCTGTGTGGGGGGGTATAGAACTGCTGTGTGGGGGGGTATAGGACTGCTGTGTGGGGGGTATAGGACTGCTGTGTGGGGGGGTATAGGACTGCTGTGTGGGGGGGATAGGACTGCTGTGTGGGGGGTATAGGACTGCTGTGTGGGGGGTATAGGACTGCTGTGTGGGGGGTATAGGACTGCTGTGTGGGGGGGGTATTGGACTGCTGTGTTGGGGGATAGGACTGCTGTGTGGGGGGGGGATAGGACTGCTGTGTGGGGGGGATAGGACTGCTGTGTGTGGGGGGTTTTAGGACTGCTGTGTTGGGGGTTTCGGACTGGGGAAGCCAAGCTGCTGGGCCCTGCTATCTCTCTCTCTACTTGGGCCCCTGAGTGCCACAGCTCTGCCTGACATGGTTCTTATTATCCTGTCTCTCCTCCCCTCCCTGTCTCTCCTCCCCTCCCCCTCCCTGTCTCTCCTCCCCTCCCCCTCCCTGTCTCTCCTCCCCTCCCTGTCTCTCCTCCCCTCCCTGTCTCTCCTCCCCTCCCCTCCCTGTCTCTCCTCCCTCTCCCCTCCCCTCCCTGTCTCTCCTCCCCTCCCCTCCCTGTCTCTCCTCCCCTCCCTGTCTCTCCTCCCCTCCCCTCCCTGTCTCTCCTCCCCTCCCTTCCCTGTCTCTCCTCCCCTCCCTGTCTCTCCTCCCCTCCCCTCCCTGTTTCTCCTCCCCTCCCCTCCCTGTCTCTCCTCCCCTCCCCTCCCTGTCTCTCCTCCCCTCCCTGTCTCTCCTCCCCTCCCTGTCTCTCCTCCCCTCCCCTTCCTGTCTCTCCTCGCCTCTCCTCTCCTCCCTGTCTCTCCTCTCTGTCTCTCCTCCCTGTCTCTCCTCTCCAGCCTCTCCTCTCCTCCCTGCCTCTCCTCTCCTCCCTGCCTCTCCTCTCCTCCCTGCCTCTCCTCTCCTCCCTGCCTCTCCTCCCTGCCTCTCCTCTCCTCCCTGCCTCTCCTCTCCTCCCTGCCTCTCCTCTCCTCCCTGCCTCTCCTCTCCTCCCTGCCTCTCCTCCCTGCCTCTCCTCCCTGCCTCTCCTCCCTGCCTCTCCTCCCTGTCTCTCCTCTCCTGCCTCTCCTCTCCTCCCTGCCTCTCCTCCCCTCCCTGTCTCTCCTCGCCTCCCCTCCCTGTCTCTCCTCGCCTCCCTGTCTCTCCTCGCCTCCCTGTCTCTCCTCGCCTCCCTGTCTCTCCTCTCCTCCCTGTCTCTCCTCTCCTCCCTGTCTCTCCTCTCCTCCCTGTCTCTCCTCTCCTGCCTCTCCTCTCCTCCCTTCCTCTCCTCTCCTCCCTGCCTCTCCTCCCTGCCTCTCCTCTCCTCCCTGCCTCTCCTCCCTGCCTCTCCTCCCTGCCTCTCCTCCCTGCCTCTCCTCTCCTCCCTGCCTCTCCTCTCCTCCCTGCTTCTCCTCCTTGCCTCTCCTCTCCTCCCTGCTTCTCCTCCTTGTCTCTTCTCTCCTCCCTGTCTCTCCTCTCCTCCCTGTCTCTCCTCTCCTCCCTGTCTCTCCTCTCCTCCCTGTCTCTCCTCTCCTCCCTGTCTCTCCTCTCCTCCCTGTCTCTCCTCTCCTCCCTGTCTCTCCTCTCCTCCCTGTCTCTCCTCTCCTCCCTGCCTCTCCTCTCCTCCCTGCTTCTCCTCCTTGTCTCTTCTCTCCTCCCTGTCTCTCCTCTCCTCCCTGTCTCTCTTCTTCTCCCTGTCTCTCCTCTCCTCCCTGTCTCTTCTCTCCTCCCTGTCTCTCCTCTCCTCCCCGTCTCTCCTCTCCTCCCCGTCTCTCCTCTCCTCCCCGTCTCTCCTCTCCTCCCCGTCTCTCCTCTCCTCCCCGTCTCTCCTCTCCTCCCCGTCTCTCCTCTCCTCCCCGTCTCTCCTCTCCTGCCTGTCTCTCCTCTCCTGCCTGTCTCTCTTCTTCTCCCTGTCTCTCCTCTCCTCCCTGTCTCTCCTCTCCTCCCTGTCTCTTCTCTCCTCCCCGTCTCTTCTTTCTCCTCCCCGTCTCTCCTCTCCTCCCCGTCTCTCCTCTCCTCCCCGTCTCTCCTCTCCTCCCCGTCTCTCCTCTCCTGCCCGTCTCTCCTCCCCGTCTCTCCTCTCCTCCCCGTCTCTCCTCCCCGTCTCTCCTCCCCGTCTCTCCTCTCCTCCCCGTCTCTCCTCTCCTCTCCTCCCCGTCTCTCCTCTCCTCCCCGTCTCTCCTGCCTGTATGTGTATCAGCAGATCTCACCAGTTACTAATGGGTATACAGGAAATCCTTCCTCCTCTGTTGTAGTCGTCCAGAGAGAGAGAGAGAAGAGGATGGTCAGAGAGGAGAGATCTCTGTTTCCCCAGGTCCCTTGACACCTGACTGGGGAAACAAGGTGGTCAGCTCTTTAAATGGTTTTTCTGTGGCTCACTGATTCCTGAAATAGACAGATTGATCAGATTTGCAACGGAGTGTGACCTGTAAGATCCTAGACCATTTCTCCTATCTAACCTTGCGTCACAGGGTAGCCTAGTGGTTAGAGCGTTGGACTAGTAACCGGAAGGTTGCGAGTTCTGCCCCTGAACAGGCAGTTAACCCACTGTTCCCCTGTAGGCCGTCATTGAAAATAAGAATTTGTTCTTAACTGACTTGCCTGGTTAAATAAAGGTAAAATAAAAAACAGACATGTATTTTGAAGAGAGAAAAAAACACATGGAACCTGGAGGAAGAGGGAGGAAGAGGGAGGAAGAGGGAAGAAGAGGGAGGAAGAGGGAAGAAGAGGGAGAAAGAGGGAGAAAGAGGGAAGAAGAGGGAAGAAGAGGGAAGAAGAGGGAAGAAGAGGGAGGAAGAGGGAGGAAGAGTTCTGTCCTCTGAACTAAGTGATATAGGAGGTTGTCAGTATTTGTTTTGTTTTTTTGTGGGACGTCCTTAAGTGTTTAAAACCCCTTACATCCTGGAGTATGATCTCAACGTCATGACAACCAGACTGTCTCTCTCCAGACATGGCATCTCGATTTTGTCTTCTGTTTTTGGGGATCATTTCTTCAGTCTGGGTTCCTATCTGTCTTTGCCCCAGTATGTGGACACAGAAGTGGGATTTTCCCAAAGGGGATGAAATTAAACGATTAGAATTTAAGTTTCTCAAATTTTTTGGGGAAGTTTATTTATCTCTGTGAGTGGCTTGATGATCTAGCCCTAATCCTAATCTAGTCCTAATCTAATCCTAATCCTTACATTTTTGGGGAAGTTTATTTTGCTCTGTGAGTGGCTTGATGAGCTAGCCCTTATCTAATCCTAATCTAACCTAAATCTAGTCCAAATCCCCACAATGTTCGTATGGCATGTAAGAAGGTTTATTGTGTTACTCACACTGTTGATATTGTTCCCTGAGCTACTGAGAGGATTGAGGTGCTGTCTGAGGAGCAGCGCTGCCAAACATCCCATCGATTTAATCCAATCAAAACAGGAATTACCCCAAATTAAGATCATAGCTCAGAATGATACTTCGTATTTGTATGAGAGTTTTTTTTAATTACGTTTCTGTCACCCAATCCTATAATGAACACACACACAGACACACAGACACAGACACAGACACACACACAAACACAGACACACAGACACACAGACACAGACACACACACACACACACACACACAGACACACACACACACACAGACACACACACACACACACAGACACAAACACACAGACACAGACACACACACACACTCGGCCAGTTTATATGTCTTGTGTTATAGTTAATTATGTCTCCAGTTGAAGTGGTCTACTACCATGTGTACACAGCAGGTGTGACAACAGGGTTATAGTTGATTATGTATCAGGTAAAGGTGTGACCACGGGGTTATAGTTGATTATGTATCAGGTATAGGTGTTGTAGGACACATCAGGTGTGACTACAGGGTTATAGTTGATTATGTATCAGGTATAGGTGTTGTAGGACACAGCAGGTGTGACTACGGGGTTATAGTTGATTATGTATCAGGTATAGGTGTTGTAGGACACAGCAGGTGTGTCCACAGGGTTATAGTTTATTATGTATCAGGTAAAGGTGTGTCCACGGGGTTATAGTTGATTATGTATCAGGTATAGGTGTTGTAGGACACAGCAGGTGTGTCTACAGGGTTATAGTTGATTATGTATCAGGTATAGGTGTTGTAGGACACAGCAGGTGTGACTACAGGGTTATAGTTGATTATGTATCAGGTATAGGTGTTGTAGGACACAGCAGGTGTGACTACAGGGTTATAGTTGATTATGTATCAGGTAAAGGTGTGTCCACGGGGTTATAGTTGATTATGTATCAGGTATAGGTGTTGTAGGACACAGCAGGTGTGACTACAGGGTTATAGTTGATTATGTATCAGGTATAGGTGTTGTAGGACACATCAGGTGTGACTACGGGGTTATAGTTGATTATGTATCAGGTAAAGGTGTTGTAGGACACAGCAGGTGTGTCCACAGGGTTATAGTTGATTCTGTATCAGGTAAAGGTGTTGTAGGACACAGCAGGTGTGTCCACAGGGTTATAGTTGATTATGTATCAGGTAAAGGTGTTGTAGGACACAGCAGGTGTGTCCACAGGGTTATAGTTGATTATGTATCAGGTAAAGGTGTTGTAGGACACAACAGGTGTGACTACAGGGTTATAGTTGATTATGTATCAGGTAAAGGTGTTGTAGGACACAGCAGGTGTGTCCACAGGGTTATAGTTGATTATGTATCAGGTAGAGGTGTTGTAGGACACAGCAGGTGTGTCCACGGGGTTATAGTTGATTGTGTATCAGGTAAAGGTGTTGTAGGACACAGCAGGTGTGTCCACGGGGTTATAGTTGATTGTGTATCAGGTAAAGGTGTTGTAGGACACAGCAGGTGTGACTACAGGGTTATAGTTTATTATGTATCAGGTAAAGGTGTTGTAGGACACAGCAGGTGTGTCCACGGGGTTATAGTTGATTGTGTATCAGGTAAAGGTGTTGTAGGACACAGCAGGTGTGTCCACGGGGTTATAGTTGATTATGTATCAGGTAAAGGTGTTGTAGGACACAACAGGTGTGACTACAGGGTTATAGTTGATTATGTATCAGGTAAAGGTGTTGTAGGACACAGCAGGTGTGACTACAGGGTTATAGTTGATTATGTATCAGGTAAAGGTGTTGTAGGACACAGCAGGTGTGACCACGGGGTTATAGTTGATTATGTATCAGGTAAAGGTGTGTCCACGGGGTTATAGTTGATTATGTATCAGGTAAAGGTGTTGTAGGACACAGCAGGTGTGACTACAGGGTTATAGTTGATTATGTATCAGGTAAAGGTGTTGTAGGACACAGCAGGTGTGACCACGGGATTATAGGTAATTATGTATCAGGTAAAGGTGTTGTAGGACACAGCAGGTGTGTCCACAGGGTTATAGTTGATTATGTATCAGGTAAAGGTGTTGTAGGACACAGCAGGTGTGTCCACGGGGTTATAGCTGATTATGTATCAGGTAAAGGTGTTGTAGGACACAGCAGGTGTGTCCACAGGGTTATAGTTGATTATGTATCAGGTAAAGGTGTTGTAGGACACAGCAGGTGTGTCCACAGGGTTATAGTTGATTATGTATCAGGTAAAGGTGTTGTAGGACACAGCAGGTGTGACAACAGGGTTATAGTTGATTATGTATCAGGTAAAGGTGTTGTAGGACACAGCAGGTGTGTCCACAGGGTTATAGTTGATTATGTATCAGGTAAAGGTGTTGTAGGACACAGCAGGTGTGACAACAGGGTTATAGTTGATTGTGTATCAGGTAAAGGTGTTGTAGGACACAGCAGGTGTGACAACAGGGTTATAGTTGATTGTGTATCAGGTAAAGGTGTTGTAGGACACAGCAGGTGTGACTACGGGGTTATAGTTGATTATGTATCAGGTAAAGGTGTTGTAGGACACAGCAGGTGTGACCACAGGGTTATAGTTGATTATGTATCAGGTAAAGGTGTTGTAGGACACAGCAGGTGTGTCCACGGGGTTATAGTTGATTATGTATCAGGTAAAGGTGTTGTAGGACACAGCAGGTGTGTCCACAGGGTTATAGTTGATTGTGTATCAGGTAAAGGTGTTGTAGGACACAGCAGGTGTGTCCACAGGGTTATAGTTGATTGTGTATCAGGTAAAGGTGTTGTAGGACACAGCAGGTGTGTCCACAGGGTTATAGTTGATTGTGTATCAGGTAAAGGTGTTGTAGGACACAGCAGGTGTGTCCACAGGGTTATAGTTGATTATGTATCAGGTAAAAGTGTTGTAGGACACAGCAGGTGTGACTACAGGGTTATAGTTGATTATGTATCAGGTAAAGGTGTTGTAGGACACAGCAGGTGTGACTACAGGGTTATAGTTGATTATGTATCAGGTAAAGGTGTTGTAGGACACAGCAGGTGTGACCACGGGGTTATAGTTGATTATGTATCAGGTAAAGGTGTGTCCACGGGGTTATAGTTGATTATGTATCAGGTAAAGGTGTTGTAGGACACAGCAGGTGTGACTACAGGGTTATAGTTGATTATGTATCAGGTAAAGGTGTTGTAGGACACAGCAGGTGTGTCCACAGGGTTATAGTTGATTATGTATCAGGTAAAGGTGTTGTAGGACACAGCAGGTGTGACAACAGGGTTATAGTTGATTGTGTATCAGGTAAAGGTGTTGTAGGACACAGCAGGTGTGACAACAGGGTTATAGTTGATTGTGTATCAGGTAAAAGTGTTGTAGGACACAGCAGGTGTGACTACAGGGTTATAGTTGATTATGTATCAGGTAAAGGTGTTGTAGGACACAGCAGGTGTGACCACAGGGTTATAGTTGATTATGTATCAGGTAAAGGTGTTGTAGGACACAGCAGGTGTGTCCACGGGGTTATAGTTGATTATGTATCAGGTAAAGGTGTTGTAGGACACAGCAGGTGTGACCACGGGGTTATAGTTGATTATGTATCAGGTAAAGGTGTTGTAGGACACAACAGGTGTGACTACAGGGTTATAGTTGATTATGTATCAGGTAAAGGTGTTGTAGGACACAGCAGGTGTGACTACAGGGTTATAGTTGATTATGTATCAGGTAAAGGTGTTGTAGGACACAGCAGGTGTGACCACGGGGTTATAGTTGATTATGTATCAGGTAAAGGTGTGTCCACGGGGTTATAGTTGATTATGTATCAGGTAAAGGTGTTGTAGGACACAGCAGGTGTGACTACAGGGTTATAGTTGATTATGTATCAGGTAAAGGTGTTGTAGGACACAGCAGGTGTGACCACGGGATTATAGGTAATTATGTATCAGGTAAAGGTGTTGTAGGACACAGCAGGTGTGTCCACAGGGTTATAGTTGATTATGTATCAGGTAAAGGTGTTGTAGGACACAGCAGGTGTGTCCACAGGGTTATAGTTGATTATGTATCAGGTAAAGGTGTTGTAGGACACAGCAGGTGTGACAACAGGGTTATAGTTGATTATGTATCAGGTAAAGGTGTTGTAGGACACAGCAGGTGTGTCCACAGGGTTATAGTTGATTATGTATCAGGTAAAGGTGTTGTAGGACACAGCAGGTGTGACAACAGGGTTATAGTTGATTGTGTATCAGGTAAAGGTGTTGTAGGACACAGCAGGTGTGACAACAGGGTTATAGTTGATTGTGTATCAGGTAAAGGTGTTGTAGGACACAGCAGGTGTGACTACGGGGTTATAGTTGATTATGTATCAGGTAAAGGTGTTGTAGGACACAGCAGGTGTGACCACAGGGTTATAGTTGATTATGTATCAGGTAAAGGTGTTGTAGGACACAGCAGGTGTGTCCACGGGGTTATAGTTGATTATGTATCAGGTAAAGGTGTTGTAGGACACAGCAGGTGTGTCCACAGGGTTATAGTTGATTGTGTATCAGGTAAAGGTGTTGTAGGACACAGCAGGTGTGTCCACAGGGTTATAGTTGATTGTGTATCAGGTAAAGGTGTTGTAGGACACAGCAGGTGTGTCCACAGGGTTATAGTTGATTATGTATCAGGTAAAGGTGTTGTAGGACACAGCAGGTGTGACCACAGGGTTATAGTTGATTATGTATCAGGTAAAGGTGTTGTAGGACACAGCAGGTGTGACTACAGGGTTATAGTTGATTATGTATCAGGTAAAGGTGTTGTAGGACACAGCAGGTGTGACTACAGGGTTATAGTTGATTATGTATCAGGTATAGGTGTTGTAGGACACAGCAGGTGTGTCCACGGGGTTATAGTTGATTATGTATCAGGTAAAGGTGTTGTAGGACACAACAGGTGTGACTACAGGGTTATAGTTGATTATGTATCAGGTAAAGGTGTTGTAGGACACAGCAGGTGTGACTACAGGGTTATAGTTGATTATGTATCAGGTAAAGGTGTTGTAGGACACAGCAGGTGTGACCACGGGGTTATAGTTGATTATTTATCAGGTAAAGGTGTTGTAGGACACAGCAGGTGTGTCCACAGGGTTATAGTTGATTATGTATCAGGTAAAGGTGTTGTAGGACACAGCAGGTGTGTCCACAGGGTTATAGTTGATTATGTATCAGGTATAGGTGTTGTAGGACACAACAGGTGTGACCATGAGGTTATAGTTGATTATGTATCAGGTAAAGGTGTTGTAGGACACAGCAGGTGTGACTACGGGGTTATAGTTGATTATGTATCAGGTAAAGGTGTGACCACGGGGTTATAGTTGATTATGTATCAGGTAAAGGTGTTGTAGGACACAGCAGGTGTGTCCACAGGGTTATAGTTGATTATGTATCAGGTAAAGGTGTTGTAGGAAACAGCAGGTGTGACCACGGGATTATAGGTAATTATGTATCAGGTAAAGGTGTTGTAGGACACAGCAGGTGTGTCCACAGGGTTATAGTTGATTATGTATCAGGTAAAGGTGTGACCACGGGATTATAGGTAATTATGTATCAGGTAAAGGTGTTGTAGGACACAGCAGGTGTGACCACAGGGTTATAGTTGATTATGTATCAGGTAAAGGTGTTGTAGGACACAGCAGGTGTGACCACAGGGTTATAGTTGATTATGTATCAGGTAAAGGTGTTGTAGGACACAGCAGGTGTGTCCACGGGGTTATAGTTGATTATGTATCAGGTAAAGGTGTTGTAGGACACAGCAGGTGTGTCCACAGGGTTATAGTTGATTGTGTATCAGGTAAAGGTGTTGTAGGACACAGCAGGTGTGTCCACAGGGTTATAGTTGATTGTGTATCAGGTAAAGGTGTTGTAGGACACAGCAGGTGTGTCCACAGGGTTATAGTTGATTATGTATCAGGTAAAGGTGTTGTAGGACACAGCAGGTGTGACCACAGGGTTATAGTTGATTATGTATCAGGTAAAGGTGTTGTAGGACACAGCAGGTGTGACTACAGGGTTATAGTTGATTATGTATCAGGTAAAGGTGTTGTAGGACACAGCAGGTGTGACTACAGGGTTATAGTTGATTATGTATCAGGTATAGGTGTTGTAGGACACAGCAGGTGTGACTACGGGGTTATAGTTGATTATGTATCAGGTAAAGGTGTTGTAGGACACAGCAGGTGTGTCTACAGGGTTATAGTTGATTATGTATCAGGTAAAGGTGTTGTAGGACACAGCAGGTGTGACTACAGGGTTATAGTTGATTATTTATCAGGTAAAGGTGTTGTAGGACACAGCAGGTGTGACCACGGGGTTATATTTGATTATTTATCAGGTAAAGGTGTTGTAGGACACAGCAGGTGTGTCCACAGGGTTATAGTTGATTATGTATCAGGTAAAGGTGTTGTAGGACACAGCAGGTGTGTCCACAGGGTTATAGTTGATTATGTATCAGGTATAGGTGTTGTAGGACACAACAGGTGTGACCATGAGGTTATAGTTGATTATGTATCAGGTAAAGGTGTTGTAGGACACAGCAGGTGTGACTACGGGGTTATAGTTGATTATGTATCAGGTAAAGGTGTGACCACGGGGTTATAGTTGATTATGTATCAGGTAAAGGTGTTGTAGGACACAGCAGGTGTGTCCACAGGGTTATAGTTGATTATGTATCAGGTAAAGGTGTTGTAGGAAACAGCAGGTGTGACCACGGGATTATAGGTAATTATGTATCAGGTAAAGGTGTTGTAGGACACAGCAGGTGTGTCCACAGGGTTATAGTTGATTATGTATCAGGTAAAGGTGTGACCACGGGATTATAGGTAATTATGTATCAGGTAAAGGTGTTGTAGGACACAGCAGGTGTGACCACAGGGTTATAGTTGATTATGTATCAGGTAAAGGTGTTGTAGGACACAGCAGGTGTGACCACAGGGTTATAGTTGATTATGTATCAGGTAAAGGTGTTGTAGGACACAGCAGGTGTGTCCACGGGGTTATAGTTGATTATGTATCAGGTAAAGGTGTTGTAGGACACAGCAGGTGTGTCCACAGGGTTATAGTTGATTGTGTATCAGGTAAAGGTGTTGTAGGACACAGCAGGTGTGTCCACAGGGTTATAGTTGATTGTGTATCAGGTAAAGGTGTTGTAGGACACAGCAGGTGTGTCCACAGGGTTATAGTTGATTATGTATCAGGTAAAGGTGTTGTAGGACACAGCAGGTGTGACCACAGGGTTATAGTTGATTATGTATCAGGTAAAGGTGTTGTAGGACACAGCAGGTGTGACTACAGGGTTATAGTTGATTATGTATCAGGTAAAGGTGTTGTAGGACACAGCAGGTGTGACTACAGGGTTATAGTTGATTATGTATCAGGTATAGGTGTTGTAGGACACAGCAGGTGTGACTACGGGGTTATAGTTGATTATGTATCAGGTAAAGGTGTTGTAGGACACAGCAGGTGTGTCTACAGGGTTATAGTTGATTATGTATCAGGTAAAGGTGTTGTAGGACACAGCAGGTGTGACTACAGGGTTATAGTTGATTATTTATCAGGTAAAGGTGTTGTAGGACACAGCAGGTGTGACCACGGGGTTATATTTGATTATTTATCAGGTAAAGGTGTTGTAGGACACAGCAGGTGTGTCCACAGGGTTATAGTTGATTATGTATCAGGTAAAGGTGTTGTAGGACACAGCAGGTGTGTCCACAGGGTTATAGTTGATTATGTATCAGGTATAGGTGTTGTAGGACACAACAGGTGTGACCATGAGGTTATAGTTGATTATGTATCAGGTAAAGGTGTTGTAGGACACAGCAGGTGTGACTACAGGGTTATAGTTGATTATGTATCAGGTAAAGGTGTGACCACGGGGTTATAGTTGATTATGTATCAGGTAAAGGTGTTGTAGGACACAGCAGGTGTGTCCACAGGGTTATAGGTAATTATGTATCAGGTAAAGGTGTTGTAGGACACAGCAGGTGTGACAACAGGGTTATAGTTGATTATGTATCAGGTAAAGGTGTTGTAGGACACAGCAGGTGTGTCCACAGGGTTATAGTTGATTATGTATCAGGTAAAGGTGTTGTAGGACACAGCAGGTGTGTCCACGGGGTTATAGTTGATTATGTATCAGGTAAAGGTGTTGTAGGAAACAGCAGGTGTGACTACGGGGTTATAGTTGATTATGTATCAGGTAAAGGTGTTGTAGGACACAGCAGGTGTGTCCACAGGGTTATAGTTGATTATGTATCAGGAAAGGTGTTGTAGGACACAGCAGGTGTGACCACGGGGTTATAGGTAATTATGTATCAGGTAAAGGTGTTGTAGGACACAGCAGGTGTGACCACGGGGTTATAGGTAATTATGTATCAGGTAAAGGTGTTGTAGGACACAGCAGGTGTGTCCACAGGGTTATAGTTGATTATGTATCAGGTAAAGGTGTTGTAGGAAACAGCAGGTGTGACCACGGGGTTATAGGTAATTATGTATCAGGTAAAGGTGTTGTAGGACACAGCAGGTGTGACCACGGGGTTATAGGTAATTATGTATCAGGTAAAGGTGTTGTAGGACACAGCAGGTGTGACTACAGGGTTATAGTTGATTCTGTATCAGATAAAGGTGTTGTAGGACACAACAGGTGTGGCCACAGCGTTATAGTTGATTATGTATCAGGTAAAGGTGTTGTAGGACACAGCAGGTGTGACCACGGGGTTATAGTTGATTATGTATCAGGTAAAGGTGTTGTAGGACACAGCAGGTGTGACTACAGGGTTATAGTTGATTATGTATCAGGTAAAGGTGTTGTAGGACACAGCAGGTGTGTCCACAGGGTTATAGTTGATTATGTATCAGGTAAAGGTGTTGTAGGACACAGCAGGTGTGTCCACAGGGTTATAGTTGATTATGTATCAGGTAAAGGTGTTGTAGGACACAGCAGGTGTGACCACGGGGTTATAGTTGATTATGTATCAGGTAAAGGTGTTGTAGGACACAGCAGGTGTGACCACAGGGTTATAGTTGATTATGTATCAGGTAAAGGTGTTGTAGGACACAGCAGGTGTGTCCACAGGGTTATAGTTGATTATGTATCAGGTAAAGGTGTTGTAGGACACAGCAGGTGTGACCACGGGGTTATAGTTGATTATGTATCAGGTAAAGGTGTTGTAGGACACAACAGGTGTGACTACAGGGTTATAGTTGATTATGTATCAGGTAAAGGTGTTGTAGGACACAGCAGGTGTGTCCACGGGGTTATAGTTGATTATGTATCAGGTAAAGGTGTTGTAGGACACAGCAGGTGTGTCCACAGGGTTATAGTTGATTATGTATCAGGTAAAGGTGTTGTAGGACACAGCAGGTGTGTCCACGGGGTTATAGTTGATTATGTATCAGGTAAAGGTGTTGTAGGACACAGCAGGTGTGTCCACAGGGTTATAGTTGATTATGTATCAGGTAAAGGTGTTGTAGGACACAGCAGGTGTGACTACGGGGTTATAGTTGATTCTGTATCAGGTAAAGGTGTTGTAGGACACAGCAGGTGTGACCACAGGGTTATAGTTGATTATGTATCAGGTAAAGGTGTTGTAGGACACAGCAGGTGTGTCCACAGGGTTATAGTTGATTATGTATCAGGTAAAGGTGTTGTAGGACACAGCAGGTGTGACCACAGGGTTATAGTTGATTATGTATCAGGTAAAGGTGTTGTAGGACACAGCAGGTGTGTCCACAGGGTTATAGTTGATTGTGTATCAGGTAAAGGTGTTGTAGGACACAGCAGGTGTGTCCACAGGGTTATAGTTGATTATGTATCAGGTAAAGGTGTTGTAGGACACAGCAGGTGTGTCCACAGGGTTATAGTTGATTATGTATCAGGTAAAGGTGTTGTAGGACACAGCAGGTGTGTCCACAGGGTTATAGTTGATTATGTATCAGGAAAGGTGTTGTAGGACACAGCAGGTGTATCCACGGGGTTATAGTTGATTATGTATCAGGAAAGGTGTTGTAGGACACAGCAGGTGTATCCACGGGGTTATAGTTGATTATGTATCAGGTAAAGGTGTTGTAGGACACAGCAGGTGTGTCCACAGGGTTATAGTTGATTATGTATCAGGTAAAGGTGTTGTAGGACACAGCAGGTGTGACCACGGGGTTATAGTTGATTATGTATCAGGTAAAGGTGTTGTAGGACACAGCAGGTGTGACCACAGGGTTATAGTTGATTATGTATCAGGTAAAGGTGTTGTAGGACACAGCAGGTGTGTCCACAGGGTTATAGTTGATTATGTATCAGGTAAAGGTGTTGTAGGACACAGCAGGTGTGTCCACAGGGTTATAGTTGATTATGTATCAGGTAAAGGTGTTGTAGGGCACAGCAGGTGTGACCACGGAGTTATAGTTGATTATGTATCAGGTAAAGGTGTTGTAGGATACAGCAGGTGTGTCCACGGGGTTATAGTTGATTATGTATCAGGTAAAGGTGTTGTAGGACACAGCAGGTGTGTCCACAGGGTTATAGTTGATTATGTATCAGGTAAAGGTGTTGTAGGACACAACAGGTGTGACTACAGGGTTATAGTTGATTCTGTATCAGATAAAGGTGTTGTAGGACACAGCAGGTGTCCTCTACAGTGATCTGCAGGACATGTGTGTTCTACTGACCAGCAGACTGACCCAGGGGCCTGACAGAGGAGAGAGCAGCGTTATCCTGTCAAGCTGTTGCAGTGCACCCTGGGTACTCGGCTGATGGTCATTGAAATCAAATAGTCGTTTTCTACCCTCCCAAATCTAAACCAACACAGTTCAGAAAACACCTGCTACCCAGTCAGATTTTAGAAAATGGGGAAATGGCGTTTGACTCGAGAGAAAATCAATATGCTGGGAGACGCAGTAAACAGCAGCTAAATAATTCAATAGAAAATATGTGTACAGTTGGATAAGAGCAGAAAACACTACACACACACACACACACACACACACACACACACACACACACACACACAGGTGGATATTATACATTTACCAAAACATCTGTTTTTAGGAGCAGCAGATCAATAAGGGAGACCGGTCTACTTCCAGACTTCAGAAGTCAACAGACTTTGTAGGTAATAGAAAATACCGGTCTCACACCCAGCATTTAGAGAGATTATAGTAACAGTATTTAGAGAGAGATTATAGTAACAGTATTTAGAGAGAGATTATAGTAACAGTGTTTAGAGATTATAGTAACAGTATTTAGAGAGAGATTATAGTAACAGTATTTAGAGAGAGATTATAGTAACAGTATTTAGAGAGAGATTATAGTAACAGTATTTAGAGAGAGATTATAGTAACAGTATTTAGAGAGAGATTATAGTAACAGTATTTAGAGAGAGATTATAGTAACAGTGTTTAGAGAGAGATTATAGTAACAGTATTTAGAGAGAGATTATAGTAACAGTATTTAGAGAGAGATTATAGTAACAGTATTTAGAGAGAGATTATAGTAACAGTATTTAGAGAGAGATTATAGTAACAGTATTTAGAGAGAGATTATAGTAACAGTATTTAGAGAGAGATTATAGTAACAGTATTTAGAGAGAGATTATAGTAACAGTATTTAGAGAGAGATTATATTAACAGTGTTTAGAGATTATATTAACAGTGTTTAGAGAGAGATTATAGTAACAGTATTTAGAGAGAGATTATAGTAACAGTATTTAGAGAGATTATAGTAACAGTATTTAGAGAGAGATTATAGTAACAGTATTTAGAGAGAGATTATAGTAACAGTATTTAGAGAGAGATTATAGGAACAGTATTTAGAGAGAGATTATAGTAACAGTATTTAGAGAGAGATTATAGTAACAGTGTTTAGAGATTATAGTAACAGTATTTAGAGATTATAGTAACAGTGTTTAGAGAGAGATTATTGTAACAGTATTTAGAGAGAGATTATAGTAACAGTATTTAGAGAGAGATTATAGTAACAGTATTTAGAGAGAGATTATAGTAACAGTATTTAGAGAGAGATTATAGTAACAGTATTTAGAGAGAGATTATAGTAACAGTATTTAGAGAGAGATTATAGTAACAGTGTTTAGAGAGATTATAGTAACAGTATTTAGAGAGAGATTATAGTAACAGTATTTAGAGAGAGATTATAGTAACAGTATTTAGAGAGAGATTATAGTAACATTATTTAGAGAGAGATTATATTAACAATGTTTAGAGATTATATTAACAGTGTTTAGAGAGAGATTATAGTAACAGCATTTAGAGAGAGATTATAGTAACAGTATTTAGAGAGAGATTATAGTAACAGTGTTTAGAGAGATTATAGTAACAGTATTTAGAGAGAGATTATAGTAACAGTATTTAGAGAGAGATTATAGTAACAGTATTTAGAGAGAGATTATAGTAACATTATTTAGAGAGAGATTATATTAACAATGTTTAGAGATTATATTAACAGTGTTTAGAGAGAGATTATAGTAACAGCATTTAGAGAGAGATTATAGTAACAGTATTTAGAGAGAAATTATAGTAACAGTATTTAGAGAGAGATTATAGTAACAGTATTTAGAGAGAGATTATAGGAACAGTATTTAGAGAGAGATTATAGGAACAGTATTTAGAGAGAGATTATAGTAACCGTATTTAGAGAGAGATTATAGTAACAGTATTTAGAGATTATAGTAACAGTATTTAGAGAGAGATTATAGTAACAGTATTTAGAGAGATTATAGTAACAGTATTTAGAGAGAGATTATAGTAACAGTATTTAGAGATTATAGTAACAGTATTTAGAGATTATAGTAACAGTATTTAGAGAGAGATTATAGTAACAGTATTTAGAGATTATAGTAACAGTATTTAGAGAGAGATTATAGTAACAGTAGTTAGATAGAGATTATAGTAACAGTATTTAGAGATTATAGTAACAGTATTTAGAGATTATAGTAACAGTATTTAGAGAGAGATTATAGTAACAGCATTTAGAGAGAGATTATAGTAACAGTATTTAGAGAGAGATTATAGTAACAGTATTTAGAGAGAGATTATAGTAACAGTATTTAGAGAGAGATTATAGTAACAGTATTTAGAGAGAGATTATAGTAACAGTATTTAGAGAGAGATTATAGTAACAGTATTTAGAGAGAGATTATAGTAACAGTATTTAGAGAGAGATTATATTAACAGTGTTTAGAGATTATATTAACAGTGTTTAGAGAGAGATTATAGTAACAGTATTTAGAGAGAGATTATAGTAACAGTATTTAGAGAGAGATTATAGTAACAGTATTTAGAGAGAGATTATAGTAACAGTATTTAGAGAGAGATTATAGGAACAGTATTTAGAGAGAGATTATAGTAACAGTATTTAGAGAGAGATTATAGTAACAGTGTTTAGAGATTATAGTAACAGTATTTAGAGATTATAGTAACAGTGTTTAGAGAGAGATTATTGTAACAGTATTTAGAGAGAGATTATAGTAACAGTATTTAGAGAGAGATTATAGTAACAGTATTTAGAGAGAGATTATAGTAACAGTATTTAGAGAGAGATTATAGTAACAGTATTTAGAGAGAGATTATAGTAACAGTATTTAGAGAGAGATTATAGGAACAGTATTTAGAGAGAGATTATAGTAACAGTATTTAGAGAGAGATTATAGTAACAGTGTTTAGAGATTATAGTAACAGTGTTTAGAGAGAGATTATTGTAACAGTATTTAGAGAGAGATTATAGTAACAGTATTTAGAGAGAGATTATAGTAACAGTATTTAGAGAGAGATTATAGTAACAGTATTTAGAGAGAGATTATAGTAACAGTATTTAGAGAGAGATTATATTAACAATGTTTAGAGATTATATTAACAGTGTTTAGAGAGAGATTATAGTAACAGTATTTAGAGAGAGATTATAGTAACAGTATTTAGAGAGAGATTATAGTAACAGTATTTAGAGAGAGATTATAGTAACAGTATTTAGAGAGAGATTATAGTAACAGTATTTAGAGAGATTATAGTAACAGTATTTAGAGAGAGATTATAGTAACAGTATTTAGAGAGAGATTATAGGAACAGTATTTAGAGAGAGATTATAGTAACCGTATTTAGAGAGAGATTATAGTAACAGTATTTAGAGATTATAGTAACAGTATTTAGAGAGAGATTATAGTAACAGTATTTAGAGAGATTATAGTAACAGTATTTAGAGAGAGATTATAGTAACAGTATTTAGAGATTATAGTAACAGTATTTAGAGAGAGATTATAGTAACAGTATTTAGAGAGATTATAGTAACAGTATTTAGAGAGAGATTATAGTAACAGTATTTAGAGATTATAGTAACAGTATTTAGAGATTATAGTAACAGTATTTAGAGAGAGATTATAGTAACAGTATTTAGAGATTATAGTAACAGTATTTAGAGAGAGATTATAGTAACAGTATTTAGAGAGAGATTATAGTAACAGTATTTAGAGATTATAGTAACAGTATTTAGAGAGAGATTATAGTAACAGCATTTAGAGAGAGATTATAGTAACAGTATTTAGAGAGAGATTATAGGAACAGTATTTAGAGAGAGATTATAGGAACAGTATTTAGAGAGAGATTATAGTAACCGTATTTAGAGAGAGATTATAGTAACAGTATTTAGAGATTATAGTAACAGTATTTAGAGAGAGATTATAGTAACAGTATTTAGAGAGATTATAGTAACAGTATTTAGAGAGAGATTATAGTAACAGTATTTAGAGATTATAGTAACAGTATTTAGAGATTATAGTAACAGTATTTAGAGAGAGATTATAGTAACAGTATTTAGAGATTATAGTAACAGTATTTAGAGAGAGATTATAGTAACAGTAGTTAGATAGAGATTATAGTAACAGTATTTAGAGATTATAGTAACAGTATTTAGAGATTATAGTAACAGTATTTAGAGAGAGATTATAGTAACAGCATTTAGAGAGAGATTATAGTAACAGTATTTAGAGAGAGATTATAGTAACAGTATTTAGAGAGAGATTATAGTAACAGTATTTAGAGAGAGATTATAGTAACAGTATTTAGAGAGAGATTATAGTAACAGTATTTAGAGAGAGATTATAGTAACAGTATTTAGAGAGAGATTATAGTAACAGTATTTAGAGAGAGATTATATTAACAGTGTTTAGAGATTATATTAACAGTGTTTAGAGAGAGATTATAGTAACAGTATTTAGAGAGAGATTATAGTAACAGTATTTAGAGAGAGATTATAGTAACAGTATTTAGAGAGAGATTATAGTAACAGTATTTAGAGAGAGATTATAGGAACAGTATTTAGAGAGAGATTATAGTAACAGTATTTAGAGAGAGATTATAGTAACAGTGTTTAGAGATTATAGTAACAGTATTTAGAGATTATAGTAACAGTGTTTAGAGAGAGATTATTGTAACAGTATTTAGAGAGAGATTATAGTAACAGTATTTAGAGAGAGATTATAGTAACAGTATTTAGAGAGAGATTATAGTAACAGTATTTAGAGAGAGATTATAGTAACAGTATTTAGAGAGAGATTATAGTAACAGTATTTAGAGAGAGATTATAGGAACAGTATTTAGAGAGAGATTATAGTAACAGTATTTAGAGAGAGATTATAGTAACAGTGTTTAGAGATTATAGTAACAGTGTTTAGAGAGAGATTATTGTAACAGTATTTAGAGAGAGATTATAGTAACAGTATTTAGAGAGAGATTATAGTAACAGTATTTAGAGAGAGATTATAGTAACAGTATTTAGAGAGAGATTATAGTAACAGTATTTAGAGAGAGATTATATTAACAATGTTTAGAGATTATATTAACAGTGTTTAGAGAGAGATTATAGTAACAGTATTTAGAGAGAGATTATAGTAACAGTATTTAGAGAGAGATTATAGTAACAGTATTTAGAGAGAGATTATAGTAACAGTATTTAGAGAGAGATTATAGTAACAGTATTTAGAGAGATTATAGTAACAGTATTTAGAGAGAGATTATAGTAACAGTATTTAGAGAGAGATTATAGGAACAGTATTTAGAGAGAGATTATAGTAACCGTATTTAGAGAGAGATTATAGTAACAGTATTTAGAGATTATAGTAACAGTATTTAGAGAGAGATTATAGTAACAGTATTTAGAGAGATTATAGTAACAGTATTTAGAGAGAGATTATAGTAACAGTATTTAGAGATTATAGTAACAGTATTTAGAGAGAGATTATAGTAACAGTATTTAGAGAGATTATAGTAACAGTATTTAGAGAGAGATTATAGTAACAGTATTTAGAGATTATAGTAACAGTATTTAGAGATTATAGTAACAGTATTTAGAGAGAGATTATAGTAACAGTATTTAGAGATTATAGTAACAGTATTTAGAGAGAGATTATAGTAACAGTATTTAGAGAGAGATTATAGTAACAGTATTTAGAGATTATAGTAACAGTATTTAGAGAGAGATTATAGTAACAGCATTTAGAGAGAGATTATAGTAACAGTATTTAGAGAGAGATTATAGTAACAGTGTTTAGAGATTATAGTAACAGTATTTAGAGATTATAGTAACAGAATTTAGAGAGAGATTATAGTAACAGTATTTAGAGAGAGATTATAGTAACAGTATTTAGAGAGAGATTATAGGAACAGCATTTAGAGAGAGATTATAGTAACAATATTTAGAGAGAGATTATAGTAACAGTATTTAGAGATTATAGTAACAGTATTTAGAGAGAGATTATAGTAACAGTATTTAGAGAGAGATTATATTAACAATGTTTAGAGATTATATTAACAGTGTTTAGAGAGAGATTATAGTAACAGTATTTAGAGAGAGATTATAGTAACAGTATTTAGAGAGAAATTATAGTAACAGTATTTAGAGAGAGATTATAGTAACAGTATTTAGAGAGAGATTATAGGAACAGTATTTAGAGAGAGATTATAGGAACAGTATTTAGAGAGAGATTATAGTAACCGTATTTAGAGAGAGATTATAGTAACAGTATTTAGAGATTATAGTAACAGTATTTAGAGAGAGATTATAGTAACAGTATTTAGAGAGATTATAGTAACAGTATTTAGAGAGAGATTATAGTAACAGTATTTAGAGATTATAGTAACAGTATTTAGAGATTATAGTAACAGTATTTAGAGAGAGATTATAGTAACAGTATTTAGAGATTATAGTAACAGTATTTAGAGAGAGATTATAGTAACAGTATTTAGAGAGAGATTATAGTAACAGTATTTAGAGATTATAGTAACAGTATTTAGAGAGAGATTATAGTAACAGTATTTAGAGAGAGATTATAGGAACAGTATTTAGAGAGAGATTATAGGAACAGTATTTAGAGAGAGATTATAGTAACCGTATTTAGAGAGAGATTATAGTAACAGTATTTAGAGATTATAGTAACAGTATTTAGAGAGAGATTATAGTAACAGTATTTAGAGAGATTATAGTAACAGTATTTAGAGAGAGATTATAGTAACAGTATTTAGAGATTATAGTAACAGTATTTAGAGATTATAGTAACAGTATTTAGAGAGAGATTATAGTAACAGTATTTAGAGATTATAGTAACAGTATTTAGAGAGAGATTATAGTAACAGTATTTAGAGAGAGATTATAGTAACAGTGTTTAGAGATTATAGTAACAGTATTTAGAGATTATAGTAACAGAATTTAGAGAGAGATTATAGTAACAGTATTTAGAGAGAGATTATAGTAACAGTATTTAGAGAGAGATTATAGGAACAGCATTTAGAGAGAGATTATAGTAACAATATTTAGAGAGAGATTATAGTAACAGTATTTAGAGAGAGATTATAGTAACAGTGTTTAGAGATTATAGTAACAGTATTTAGAGAGAGATTATAGTAACAGTATTTAGAGATTATAGTAACAGTATTTAGAGAGAGATTATTGCTCTTCTTTAGTCAATGACGTGTCCCTATGAACACTCCTTGATTTAAAGCAATCAATTACAAGCGGCATGGAATTTGTTTCATTCGGGCCTGACTTGTCCCCTGGGTCTGCTGTGATGTAGCTGTAGACTCTTACTGTTGTGTGGTCATGGACGGAAAAATACAGATTTTTGTTTTGTTTTGGGGGGGGGGCGGGGGGGGGGGGGGGGGGCTGAAGTGTCATGGTGACAGGGAGTAAATCCCTCTCTCCCAGATGGAGATTAACCCTCTACCTGGGGAGAACCCCTGACTCTTGTCCTCTCCTAGTCTCAGAGAGCTGGTCATGCTGCTCCCAAAGCCCCTCACTCTCTTCATCACAGGGGCCCAGGCTGTGCTAGTGGCTGAACTGAAGAGGTGTTATGTGGTGGCTGAAAAGATTTGTGTCTGTACACAGCTTAACTCCACCACAGCTTGACTCCATCAGCCCCAGCTGATAACCCTGGAGAGGGGAGATGGATGGATGGGGGTGGGGGGGAATAAGAGGAGAGGGGGGGCGATAGAGGAAAGGGGGGGATAGAGGAGAGGGGGGGATAGAGGAGAGGGTAGAGGAGATGGAGGTGATAGAGGAGAGGGGGGGATAGAGGAGAGGGTAAAGGAGATGGAGGTGATAGAGGAGAGGGTAGTGGGGACAGAGGAGAGGGTAGTGGGGACAGAGGAGAGGGTAGGGGCGATAGAGGAGAGGGTAGGGGCGATAGAGGAGAGGGTAGAGGCGATAGAGGAGAGGGTAGAGGCGATAGAGGAGAGGGTAGAGGCGATAGAGGAGAGGGTAGAGGGGATTGAGAGGGGGGCGATAGAGGAGAGGGTAGAGGGTATAGAGGAGAGGGGATAGAGGAGAGGGTAGAGGGGACAGAGGAGAGGGTGGGGGCAATAGAGGAGAGGGTAGAGGGGATTGAGAGGGGGGCGATAGAGGAGGGGATAGAGGAGAGGGTAGAGGGAAAGGGGGATACCTAGTCAGTTGTAAAGGGAAAGGAGGATACCTAGTCAGTTGTACTACTGAATGCGTTCAACTGAAATGTGTCTTCAGCATTTAACCCAACCCATCTGAATCAGAGAGGTGCAGGGGGGGGGGGGGGGGCTGCCTTAATCGGCGCCCGGGGAACAGTGGGTTAACTGCCTTGCTCAGGGGCAGAACGACAGATGTGTACTGAGTCAGCTCGGGGATTCAAGCCAACAACCTTTCGGTTACTGGCCCAATGCTCCTACCCACCAAGAGGAGAGGAGAGGTGTCCCACTTTCTGGTCTGCTGTGCTGTGTGGACTAGTGATGTGAATGGCTGGTGTCTGTCGCTCTGTTAAGACCTGATTCTAGATCAGCAGATAAGACACCTGGTCTATTTTAACCTATTGGCTGGTGAAAGTGGGCACCTCCTGCAGTGAGCTGTACTTTAACCTATTGGCTGGTGAAAGTGGGCACCTCCTGCAGTGAGCTGTATTGTAACCTATTGGCTGGTGAAGTGGGCACCTCCTGCAGTGAGCTGTACTTTAACCTATTGGCTGGTGAAGTGGGCACCTCCTGCAGTGAGCTGTATTGTAACCTATTGGCTGGTGAAGTGGGCACCTCCTGCAGTGAGCTGTATTGTAACCTATTGGCTGGTGAAGTGGGCACCTCCTGCAGTGAGCTGTATTGTAACCTATTGGCTGGTGAAGTGGGCACCTCCTGCAGTGAGCTGTATTGTAACCTATTGGCTGGTGAAGTGGGCACCTCCTGCAGTGAGCTGTATTGTAACATATTGGCTGGTGAAGTGGGCACCTCCTGCAGTGAGCTGTATTGTAACCTATTGGCTGGTGAAGTGGGCACCTCCTGCAGTGAGCTGTATTGTAACCTATTGGCTGGTGAAATGGGCACCTCCTGCAGTGAGCTGTATTGTAACCTATTGGCTGGTGAAGTGGGCACCTCCTGCAGTGAGCTGTACTTTAACCTATTGGCTGGTGAAGTGGGCACCTCCTGCAGTGAGCTGTATTGTAACCTATTGGCTGGTGAAGTGGGCACCTCCTGCAGTGAGCTGTATTGTAACCTATTGGCTGGTGAAGTGGGCACCTCCTGCAGTGAGCTGTATTGTAACCTATTGGCTGGTGAAGTGGGCACCTCCTGCAGTGAGCTGTATTGTAACCTATTGGCTGGTGAAGTGGGCACCTCCTGCAGTGAGCTGTATTGTAACTTATTGGCTGGTGAAGTGGGCACCTCCTGCAGTGAGCTGTATTGTAACCTATTGGCTGGTGAAGTGGGCACCTCCTGCAGTGAGCTGTATTGTAACCTATTGGCTGGTGAAGTGGGCACCTCCTGCAGTGAGCTGTATTGTAACCTATTGGCTGGTGAAGTGGGCACCTCCTGCAGTGAGCTGTATTGTAACCTATTGGCTGGTGAAGTGGGCACCTCCTGCAGTGAGCTGTATTGTAACCTATTGGCTGGTGAAGTGGGCACCTCCTGCAGTGAGCTGTATTGTAACCTATTGGCTGGTGAAGTGGGCACCTCCTGCAGTGAGCTGTATTGTAACCTATTGGCTGGTGAAGTGGGCACCTCCTGCAGTGAGCTGTATTGTAACCTATTGGCTGGTGAAGTGGGCACCTCCTGCAGTGAGCTGTATTGTAACCTATTGGCTGGTGAAGTGGGCACCTCCTGCAGT
>NC_048569.1:6041325-6096325 GCF_013265735.2 Oncorhynchus mykiss | reverse complement strand
GATAACTATTACTGCTATTTCATGTTCCTGTTGTTTACACTGTTTAATTGTTGTTGTTCCTCTCCTCCCCAGACGTTTCCTTTCCTCTGTTATTTAAAATGAAACACCGCTAGTGTTGCTGTCTAGTCTGATCTTTTCAAATCCCATCAGGAGGGAGGAGGGAGGGGGGGGTCAACTAATCCCTTGGTGTGATGATTTGGCTTCTAGATGTAAACTTTACACCATAATAAGTTAATTGTATTGCGTGTGATAGAGAGGTCAGGTGTGGACCTGCACTGAGAGGTGTCAGTTGTAAAAAAAATATATATATTTTTAAGTGTGTGTGGGTTACGCCTTCATCTTAACTGCACCAATCATCTCAGCCGTGTGTTAAATAGGACACGCCCCCTGCTCACCTCTACGGCAACTGTACACCTTTAAACAAGAACACTTTACCAAACCGTTCTCTCCTACCCTCCTTATATAACACCCCCAACGAGAGGGAAAACGTGTTCAAAACGTATCACTGTTCGGTCCAAGAGGAAAGACCATTATCATATGAAGAATATATCACTATAAAGGCTTTATTGTTGTTGCTGCTTGTTAAGCTTTTTACTACGTACCTCTTGTCTATTTTCTCTGTTGGATATTGACTAGAATAATGTGTCAGGCTAAGATACTCATATTAATATGTACATTGAGCCAAGGAGTCCTATAGGACGGCCACGGTGTAGCAAAGACGAAAACCTTCGCCCTGATCCTCTTATCGTAGATATACTAGGTTCTGAGAGTACGTAGATATACTAGGTTCTGAGAGTACGTAGATATACTAGGTTCTGAGAGTACGTAGATATACTAGGTTCTGAGAGTACGTAGATATACTAGGTTCTGAGAGTACGTAGATATACTAGGTTCTGAGAGTACGTAGATATACTAGGTTCTGAGAGTACGTAGATATACTAGGTTCTGAGAGTACGTAGATATACTAGGTTCTGAGAGTACGTAGATATACTAGGTTCTGAGAGTACGAACAAGATACTATCTTCTGAGAGTACGTACAAGATACTAGGTTCTGAGACTATACAGATACTAGGTTGTGAGACTATACAGATACTAGGTTGTGAGTACATACTAGGTTCTGAGAGTACAGACAGATACTAGGTTCTGAGAGTACATACTAGGTTCTGAGAGTATATACAGATACTAGGTTGTGAGTACATACTAGGTTCTGAGAGTATATACAGATACTAGGTTGTGAGTACATACTAGGTTGTGAGACTATATACAGATACTAAGTTGTGAGACTATATACAGATACTAGGTTGTGAGATTATATACAGATACTAGGTTGTGAGAGTACAGACAGATACTAAGTTGTGAGAGTACAGACAGATACTAAGTTGTGAGAGTATATACAGATACTAGGTTGTGAGACTATATACAGATACTAGGTTGTGAGATTATATACAGATACTAGGTTGTGAGACTATATACAGATACTAGGTTGTGAGCGTATATACAGATACTACTGTAGTTTCTGAGAGTATAGATATATTTTAGAGAGACTTTACATTGACTATATATCCCTGGAATGTGTGCAGACGCTATTATTTTTCTTCTTGTTTTCAACCCCTGGCCGGCAGCAGGCTGCGAGTGTTTTTAGGGTCCCTGTGAGTTCCCTACTCTGCCTGCTCCGCGTTTCTCCACCTCATCTCCGCTCCTGTCAAGTTCCTATCATTAGCAGTAAAAGCTTCTAACGCCAGAGAACACCTGCAAGCCCAAGCGTGTCAAAGCTTTTCACAAGTTCTCTCCGCAAAAAAAAAAAAGTACACCCCCCCCCTCCACCCCTCCCCAATCTTGTCAGACTGCTTTTGATGGCCTTGACTTGACTTCCCTCCAACCTTGGAAGATCTTAATCTCTTTTCTCCACTGCCCACAGTAATAGCTTCTGAAAATGTGGTTTTTTTGGGGGGGCAGTTTTTTGGCAGTTTCTCTGAGAAAGAAAATAAATACCATTGAGATGGAAAGAGTCAAGTAGAGAAAAGAAAGTGAGAAAGACCTGAGGCTAGAGGTGACTGGCAGGAGGATTTCATCTCATTTTTCTTCCAGGCTGTTTAAATTATGTTTTGTAATTCTTTTGAATGAGATGAATGGAACCATAGGAGTATCAGTGGGTCTTAACACACAACCTTGAGGTACTCCTTGGTTATAGTACGTCTGTTTAAAAAACAGAGCTCTCTCCGTGGTGTTTTATTCCTGCACCGGAGCAGTTGTCTGAGGTGTCGAAAGACGTCATCCATTGGGCTGCTAACTGACCTGTCAGAGTGACAAACTACCGGTCAAACGTTTTATAACACCTCTCTCATTCAAAGGTTTTTCATTTATTTTTAAAAAACTATTTTCTACGTTGTAGAATAATAGTGAAGACATTAAAACTATGAAACAACACACATGGAATCATGTAGTAACCAAAAAAGTGTTAAACAAATCAGAATGTTTTATATTTGAGATTCTGAAAATAGCCACGCTTTGCCTTGATGACAGCTTTGCACACACGTTGGCATTCTCTCAAACAGCTTCACCTGGAATGCTTTTTCAAAAGTCTTGAAGGGGTTCCCACATATGCTGAGCACTTGTTGGCTGCTTTTCCTTCTCTCTGCAGTCCGACTCATCCCAAATCGTCTTAATTTGTTTGATTGTTGAGGCCAGGTCATCTGATGCAGCACTCCGTCACGCTCCTTGGTAAAATAGCCCATACACAGCCTGGAGGTGTGTTGAAAGTCCCACCACACTCAAACCAGATGGGATGGTGTATTGCTGCAGAATGCTGTGGTAGCCATGCTGGTTAAGTGTGCCTTGAATTCTAAATAAATCCCATCTCCAATTTTGACTCCAGACCAAAGGACAGATTTCCACCGGTCTAATTTCCTTTGCTCGTGTTTCGTGACCCAAGCAAGTCTCTTCTTATTATTGGTGTCCTTTAGTAGTGGTTTCTTTGCAGCGACCATGAAGGCCTGATTCACACAGTCTCCTCTGAACAGTTGATGTTGAGATGTGTCTGTTACTTGAACTCTGTGAAGCATTTACTTGGGCTGCAATTTCTGAGGCTGGTAACTATAATGAACTTATCCTCTGCAGCAGAGGTGTAACTGGGTCTTCCTTTCCTGTGGTGGTCCTCATGAGAGCCAGTTTCATCATAGCGCTTGATGGTTTTTGCGACTGCACCTGAAGAATCTTCTGTATTCTATCCCTACCTTGTCACAACACAACTGATTGGCTCAAACGCATTAAGAAGGAAAGAAATTCCACAAATTAACTTTTAAGAAGGCACACCTGTTAATTGAAAATGCATTCCAGGTGACTCCCTCATAAAGCTGGTTGAGAGAATGCCAAGAGTATACAAAGCTGTCATCAAGCCAAAGGGTAACTTTTTGAAGAATCTCAAATATAAAATATATTTTGATTTGTTTAACACTTTTTTTGGTTACTACATGATTCCATATGTGTTATTTCATAGTGTTGATGTCTTCACTATTATTACACAATGTAGAAAATAGTACAAATAAAGAAAAACCCTTGAATGAGTCGGTGTGTCCAAACTTTTGACCGGTAGTGTTTTGAAAACACATTCCATCTCTAGAATACTGGAGATGTGTGGAACACTTGGCTCTCGCTGTGATTGGCTGCGGTTCAGGTGTAGTGTGAAGTTGTCCCTAGAAGGCTAATCTTGGGTCAGTTTTGCGTTTCCCTCACTTAATGGTTACGGTTGGAAGAGGGCAAGCTGATGGAGAAGCTGAGTGTCCTCCACCTCCTGCTCCTTTAATGGTCTTCCTGTCTGGAGGCTGCTAGCTACATACTTGCCTTGGCTAATGAATTCCCACCAATACACTGTTAGTGTACATGGAGCACTGTCTGTCATGGTGTGTGTATTGGAGAGCACGACCACCTCTTTAGTTGGATTAGGTTATGTCTGTATAGAGAAGGTTGTGAGGCTTCCTTCCCTCTCTCCAGATCTCTTGCTCTTCCTACCTTCCTCCCCTCCTTGAGCCACAGCCAGTCTCTGTCATTAGGCTGAACCACAGAGACAGACAGGACCCAGCCCCAAGCTTGGCCCCCAGCCACAGCAGCATGGAGTACACCAGGCAGACTGTAAACAGCGTTCAATGGGGATAGCTGCTGGGCTCCCAGTCTGCCTGTCCGTCTGTCTGTCTGCTGCAGCCTCATTTCCTGAGCAGTAGAGGAGACCCAACCCAGCACCAAAACTATTCCCCCCTGGTCCTGTGGATATCAAGGAGCCTTGTGAAATCTGGCTTTTGTGTTTTGACTGAGTGACAAAGATGTTTTACATGTTGTTTTAATAAAGAGGACCAAGTAGTGTGGTTTGTTTGTTGTTGTTTTTTTGGGGACTTTTTATTTATTTAATGTATTTTTTTTGCTTGGCTGAAATGTTTCTCCAATTTTTAAAGTTTAAAAGCTGAAACAAAAAGTTTGACACGTGAATGCAATGTTACTCCTGAGTCTTGATGAAATGTAGCTTCCTGCAGAGTTTCTTTCCTAAATGTCAACACATTCTGTGAAATTTCTCCCTGCTTGCATGAATGAAATCTTTTACAATCCAATTCTTTATTTTATTTTGAATTAATTAATTCTATTGCTCTTTTTTTTGTTTGTCTTTTTGTTGTTGTTGTTGTTGTTGTTGTTGTTGTTGAATATATCTATCTCTTTTCATTCTTCTGTATTACCGGACAGGAGATTTCAGTTCTGCTATAGCTCAACTGCAGCTAGGACCAATACAGACCTACCCTACCTCTCTCTCTCTCTCTCTTCTCTACACTCCCTCTGTGCTGAAACACAAACTGGCGCTCCTGCTTTAAGTATCCTATTGATCTGTCAGCGTCTGGAGCTCCTCTTAAATAGAGAGACGTAAAAAAAAAAAAGGACTTCAACGTCCGTTTATTTGATTTGGCTGTAACATCATCTAGTGTGTTGCCAGTGAGATGATGATGATGGGGGTGGTGATGAAGATCATGACGTTGGGGGTGGTGATGAAGATCATGACGATGGGGGTGGTGATGAAGATCATGACGTTGGGGGGGGGTGATGAAGATCATGACGTTGGGGGTGGTGATGAAGATCATGACGTTGGGGGTGGTGATGAAGATCATGACGATGGGGGTGGTGATGAAGATCATGACGTTGGGGGTGGTGATAAAGATCATAACAATGGGGGGGGGGGGGGTGATGAAGATCATGACGATGGGGGTGGTGATGACGATGGGGAGGGGGGATGAAGGTGATGATGATATTGATCTAGCTTCCCTACTGTCTCTGTGTTGTAGTTTGGCTCTGAAGGTGCTCTGTGACTGTACCTGTGACTGTCGTGTTCCTGCCGTGCATATGTGCTTTCGATCGTTCACCTAATAATATATTATATTGATGAAGACGTACTGTAATGTCTGTGTTAAAACAAAAACACTATTGTGTTTGGCTTCTGTGTTCAATAAAAATGATATGTCTGGACAGTGACTAGGCTTTTGTGTGAATGACTCAAGTTGATTCATGTTGAATGTTGATTCATATTGATTCAGACCGGTATGATTACACAGTACACACATATATATATATATAATATATATATACATACATACATACATACACACACACACACACACACACACACACACACACACACATACATACAGTGCATCTGAAATGGCACCCTATTCTCTATGGGGGCTCTGGTTAAAAGTAGTGCACTATATAGGGAATAGGGTGCCATCTGAGATGTACCATGGTCTGGAGGAGTATTCCATTAAGAAGCTTGTTATATATCCATGTATTTGTACCTTTTATTTGACTAGGCAAGTCAGTTAAGAACAAATTCTTATTTCCAATCACAGCCTAGGAACAGGGGGTTAACTGCCTTGTTCAGGGGCAGAACGACAGATGTGTACCTTGTCAGCTCGGCGGTTGGAACTTGCAACCTTTCGGTTACTAGTCCAACGCTCTAACCACTAGGCTACCCTGCCCCCCCCCCCCCCCCCCCCCCCCCCCCCCCCCCTCTAACCATTAGTATAATTATTATCCTCTCAGAAGGGTAGATGGAGGGAGGTGAAAGGAACAGTCCTGTAGAGATGGAGGGAGGTGAAAGGAACAGTCCTGTAGAGATGGAGGGAGGTGAAAGGAACAGTCCTGTAGAGAGGAGGGAGGTGAAAGGAACAGTCCTGTAGAGATGGAGGGAGGTGAAAGGAACAGTCCTGTAGAGATGGAGGGAGGTGAAAGGAACAGTCCTGTAGAGAGGAGGGAGGTGAAAGGAACAGTCCTGTAGAGAGGAGGGAGGTGAAAGGAACAGTCCTGTAGAGATGGAGGGAGGTGAAAGGAACAGTCCTGTAGAGATGGAGGGAGGTGAAAGAAACAGTCCTGTAGGGATGGAGAGAGGAGGGAGGTGAAAGGAACAGACCTGTAGAGATGGAGGGAGGTAAAAGGAACAGTCCTGTAGGGATGGAGAGAGGAGGGAGGTGAAATGAACAGTCCTGTAGAGATGGAGAGAGGAGGGAGGTGAAAGGAACAGACCTGTAGAGATGGAGGGAGGTGAAAGGAACAGTCCTGTAGGGATGGAGAGAGGAGGGAGGTGAAATGAACAGTCCTGTAGAGATGGAGAGAGGAGGGAGGTGAAAGGAACAGTCCTGTAGGGATGGAGAGAGGAGGGAGGTGAAAGGAACAGTCCTGTAGGGATGGAGAGAGGAGGGAGGTGAAATGAACAGTCCTGTAGAGATGGAGAGAGGAGGGAGGTGAAAGGAACAGTCCTGTAGGGATGGAGAGAGGAGGGAGGTGAAAGGAACAGTCCTGTAGAGAGGAGGAAGGTGAAAGGAACAGTCCTGTAGAGAGGAGGGAGGTGAAAGGAACAGTCCTGTAGCGATGGAGAGAGGAGGGAGGTGAAAGGAACAGTCCTGTAGAGAGGAGGGAGGTGAAAGGGACAGTCTTGTAGAGATGGAGAGAGGAGGGAGGTGAAAGGAACAGTCCTGTAGAGATGGAGAGAGGAGGGAGGTGAAAGGAACAGTCCTGTAGAGAGGAGGGAGGTGAAAGGGACAGTCCTGTAGAGAGGAGGGAGGTGAAAGGGTCAGTCCTGTAGAGAGGAGGGAGGTGAAAGGAACAGTCCTGTAGGGAATGGAGAGAGGAGGGAGGAGGGAGGTGAAAGGAACAGTCCTGTAGAGATGGAGAGAAGAGGGAGGTGAAAGTAACAGTCCTGTAGGGCTGGAGAGAGGAGGGAGGAGAAAGGAACAGTCCTGTAGGGATCGAGGGAGGTGAAAGGAACAGTCCTGTAGGGATGGAAAGAGGAGGGAGGTGAAAGGAACAGTCCTGTAGGGATGGAGGGAGGTGAAAGGAACAGTCCTGTAGGGATGGAGGGAGGACCTGATCTGCCCCTCTGTAATCGAACAGTTGAAGTAATTACTCACCTCAGTCTTTATTCTCTTGTGTGTGTGTGTGTGTGTGTGCGTGTGTGTGCGCGCGCGCTGTCTCTCCCAGCTCAGAAAGGTTGACCTTAAACTAGATAATTAGGCCACACAGAAGCCTGTTCCTCGAAGACCCATCTCTAGTCTACGCTACTAAACACACACACCTATCACTTGAACTTGTCTGTCTGTCCGGTTTGTTTGAATAGTCATTAGGATTCTGAATGTTTTAAGGAGAATTTCTAATCATATTGAACTTGACTTTATTATTGATTTGGGTGGATTTTGATCTCCCCAATTATTACTAATGACTAATTATTTATTAACTGAAAATGATTATTAATGACTAATTATTTATAAACTGAAAATGATTATTAATGACTAATTATTTATTAACTGAAAATGATTATTAATGACTAATTATTTATCAACTGAAAATTATTATTAATGACTAATTATTTATTAACTGAAAATGATTATTAATTACTAATTATTTATTAACTGAAAATGATTATTAATGACTAATTATTTATCAACTGAAAATTATTACTAATGACTAATTATTTATTAACTGACTTAAAATTATTACTAATGACTAATTATTTATCAACTGAAAATGATTATTAATGACTAATTATTTATCAACTGAAAATGATTACTAATGACTAATTATTTATTAACTGACTTAAAATTATTATTAATGACTAATTATTTATCAACTGAAAATGATTATTAATGACTAATTATTTATCAACTGAAAACGATTATTAATGACTAATTATTATTTATTAACTGACTTAAAATTATTACTAATTATTTATTAACTGACTTAAAATTATTACTAATTATTTATTAACTGACTTAAAATTATTACTAATGACATATTAGTTATTAACTGAAAATTATTATTAATGACTAACTGACTGAACTGAAATGATGTGTTCTTTATAACAGCCAAATTTAATTTGGTGGCAGAAGATTGATCTCAATAATGCAGTGCAATTGAAATTAAATTAAAAATAAATAGTTTTATAAATATATATTTAATATATAAATATAAATTATAGTGTTATAGAGTGTTATTTGTGTTTAGCTAGGAAGTCTGATTGAGGTCAAAATACCGATTTTACAAGGGAAACCTGGCCTGTATATTTTAATTAAAAAATATAACTTGGCAAGTCAGTTAAGAACAAATTCTTATTTACAATGACGGCCTAGGAACAGTGGGTTAACTGCCTTGTTCAGGGGGCAGAACGACAGATTTCTACCATGTCAGATCGGGGATTCGATCCAGCAACCTTTCGGTTACTGGCCCGACGCTCTAACCACTGCCGCCCCATATTCAACACTACCTGAGTGAAACATGGCAGCCATTTTGTGCCGTAGCTCCCCGCCACATCTATTAGGCTGGAGGTGAGAGGTAGTTAATGAGTCCAGTTACCAGCTGTGATGTATTGCTCCATAACCTAGTCTAGTGTTAGTTAAACCCCTGGGTAACCTAGTCTAGTGTTAGTTAAACCCCTGGGTAACCTAGTCTAGTGTTAGTTAAACCCCTGGGTAACCTAGTTTAGTGTTAGTTTAACCCCTGGGTAACCTAGTCTAGTGTTAGTTAAACCCCTGGGTAACCTAGTCTAGTGTTAGTTAAACCCCTGGGTAACCTAGTCTAGTGTTAGTTAAACCCCTGGGTAACCTAGTCTAGTGTTAGTTAAACCCCTGGGTAACCTAGTCTAGTGTTAGTTAAACCCCTGGGTAACCTAGTCTAGTGTTAGTTCAACCCCTGGGTAACCTAGTCTAGTGTTAGTTTAACCCCTGGGTAACCTAGTCTAGTGTTAGTTTAACCCCTGGGTAACCTAGTCTAGTGTTAGTTAAACCCCTGGGTTAAACCCCTGGGTAACCTAGTTTAGTGTTAGTTTAACCCCTGGGTAACCTAGTCTAGTGTTAGTTAAACCCCTGGGTAACCTAGTCTAGTGTTAGTTAAACCCCTGGGTAACCTAGTCTAGTGTTAGTTAAACCCCTGGGTAACCTAGTCTAGTGTTAGTTAAACCCCTGGGTAACCTAGTCTAGTGTTAGTTAAACCCCTGGGTAACCTAGTCTAGTGTTAGTTCAACCCCTGGGTAACCTAGTCTAGTGTTAGTTTAATCCCTGGGTAACCTAGTCTAGTGTTAGTTAAACCCCTGGGTAACCTAGTCTAGTGTTAGTTAAACCCCTGGGTAACCTAGACTAGTGTTAGTTAAACCCCTGGGTAACCTAGTCTAGTGTTAGTTAAACACCTGGGTAACCTAGACTAGTGTTAGTTAAACCCCTGGGTAACCTAGTCTAATGTTAGTTAAACCCCTGGGTAACCTAGACTAGTGTTAGTTCAACCCCTGGGTAACCTAGTCTAGTGTTAGTTTAACCCCTGGGTAACCTAGTCTAGTGTTAGTTTAACCCCTGGGTAACCTAGTCTAGTGTTAGTTAAACCCCTGGGTTAAACCCCTGGGTAACCTAGTTTAGTGTTAGTTTAACCCCTGGGTAACCTAGTCTAGTGTTAGTTAAACCCCTGGGTAACCTAGTCTAGTGTTAGTTAAACCCCTGGGTAACCTAGTCTAGTGTTAGTTAAACCCCTGGGTAACCTAGTCTAGTGTTAGTTAAACCCCTGGGTAACCTAGTCTAGTGTTAGTTAAACCCCTGGGTAACCTAGTCTAGTGTTAGTTCAACCCCTGGGTAACCTAGTCTAGTGTTAGTTTAATCCCTGGGTAACCTAGTCTAGTGTTAGTTAAACCCCTGGGTAACCTAGTCTAGTGTTAGTTAAACCCCTGGGTAACCTAGACTAGTGTTAGTTAAACCCCTGGGTAACCTAGTCTAGTGTTAGTTAAACACCTGGGTAACCTAGACTAGTGTTAGTTAAACCCCTGGGTAACCTAGTCTAATGTTAGTTAAACCCCTGGGTAACCTAGACTAGTGTTAGTTAAACCCCTGGGTAACCTAGACTAGTGTTAGTTTAACCCCTGGGTAACCTAGTCTAGTGTTAGTTTAACCCCTGGGTAACCTAGTCTAGTGTTAGTTTAACCCCTGGGTAACCTAGTCTAGTGTTAGTTTAACCCCTGGGTAACCTAGTCTAGTGTTAGTTAAACCCCTGGGTAACCTAGTCTAGTGTTAGTTCAACCCCTGGGTAACCTAGTCTAGTGTTAGTTAAACCCCTGGGTAACATAGACTAGTGTTAGTTAAACCCCTGGGTAACCTAGTCTAGTGTTAGTTAAACCCCTGGGTAACCTAGTCTAGTGTTAGTTAAACCCCTGGGTAACCTAGTCTAGTGTTAGTTAAACCCCTGGGTAACCTAGTCTAGTGTTAGTTAAACCCCTGGGTAACCTAGTCTAGTGTTAGTTTAACCCCTGGGTAACCTAGTCTAGTGTTAGTTAAACCCCTGGGTAACCTAGTCTAGTGTTAGTTAAACCCCTGGGTAACCTAGTCTAGTGTTAGTTAAACCCCTGGGTAACCTAGTCTAGTGTTAGTTAAACCCCTGGGTAACCTAGTCTAGTGTTAGTTAAACCCCTGGGTAACCTAGTCTAGTGTTAGTTAAACCCCTGGGTAACCTAGACTAGTGTTAGTTAAACCCCTGGGTAACATAGTCTAGTGTTAGTTAAACCCCTGGGTAACCTAGTCTAGTGTTAGTTAAACCCCTGGGTAACCTAGTCTAGTGTTAGTTAAACCCCTGGGTAATCTAGTCTAGTGTTAGTTTAACCCCTGGGTAACCTAGTCTAGTGTTAGTTAAACCCCTGGGTAACCTAGTCTAGTGTTAGTTAAACCCCTGGGTAACCTAGTCTAGTGGTAGTTAAACCCCTGGGTAACCTAGTCTAGTGTTAGTTAAACCCCTGGGTAACCTAGTCTAGTGTTAGTTAAACCCCTGGGTAACCTAGTCTAGTGTTAGTTAAACCCCTGGGTAACCTAGTCTAGTGTTAGTTAAACCCCTGGGTAACCTAGTCTAGTGTTAGTTTAACCCCTGGGTAACATGGTCTAGCCCTGACACTGAATATCCGACTGGGGAGGATGTGTGTGTCTCACTCCGGATGGGGGGAGCACGTCAGTGAAAACACGAGAGGCGGAGATGGAAGGAAGACAATTACATGACACTACGGAGACAGAGCTAGCCACTTCCGTCTGAACTCTCACCCCGGCCAGCCCCTCTTCTCCCAGACACCAGCGATGCAGGCCAACACCTCCCAGACAGATGACCTGCTTCCCAACAAGAGGAGGACACACTGACAAAGACTGGAACACAGGAATAAAACTAAGGAAACAGGGGGGGGAAGGTAGAAGACAGGAGGGGAGAGGAGAGAGGGGAGAGGTAGAAGACAGGAGGGGAGAGGAGAGAGGGGAGAGGTAAGGTAGAAGAGATGAGAGGTAAGGTAGAGGAGGGGAGGGGAGAGGTAGAAGACAGGAGAGGGGGAGAGGAGAGGTAAGGTAGAAGAGAGGAGAGGTAAGGTAGAGGAGGGGAGGGGAGAGGTAAGAGACAGGAGAGGGGGAGAGGAGATATAAGGTAGAAGAGATGAGGTAAGGTAGAGGAGGGGAGGGGAGAAGGTAGAGCAGGGGAGGGGAGAGGTAGAAGACAGGAGAGGGGGAGAGGTGAGGTAGAGGGGAGAGGTAAGGTAAGAGACAGGAGAGACAGGAGAGGTAAGGTGGAGGGGAGAGGTAGAAGACAGGAGAGGAGGAGAGGTAAGATAGGAGAGGTGAGTGGAGAGGTAAGATAGAAGAGAGGAGAGGGAGAGAGGAGAGGTAAGGTAGAAGACAGGAGAGGGGAGGGGTTGTAGGTAAAGAGAGAGGAGGATAGGGGTTGTAGGTAGAGAGGAGGATAGGGGTTGTAGGTAAAGAGAGAGGAGGAGAGGGGTTGTAGGTAGAGAGGAGGATAGGGGTTGTAGGTAAAGAGAGAGGAGGAGAGGGGTTGTAGGTAAAGAGTGAGGAGGAGAGGGGTTGTAGGTAAAGAGTGAGGAGGAGAGGGGTTGTAGGTAAAGAGTCTTGTCTACGCTCTCTGTCCCTTCAATCTGTCTCCCCTCTCTGTCTCCTTTCTCTCTCTCCTCCCTCTGTCTCCTCTCTCTCTCTGTCACTTCTCTCTGTCTCCTCTCTCTCTGTCACTTCTCTCTGTCTCTTCTCTCTGTCTCCTCTCTCTCTCTCTGTCTCTCCTCTCTCTGTCTCCTCTCTCTCTCTGTCACTTCTCTTTGTCCTCTCTCTCTGTCTCCTCTTTCTCTCTGTCTCTCCTCTCTCTTTCTCCTTTCTCTGTCTCCTCCCTCTGCCTCCTCTCTCTCTGTCACTTCTCTCTGTCTCCCCTCTCTCTGTCTCCTTTCTCTCTCTCCTCCCTCTGTCTCCTCTCTCTCTCTGTCACTTCTCTCTGTCTCCTCTCTCTCTGTCACATCTCTCTGTCTCTTCTCTCTGTCTCCTCTCTCTCTCTCTCTCCTCTCTCTGTCTCCTCTCTCTCTCTGTCACTTCTCTCTGTCTCCTCCCTCTGTCTCCCCTCTCTCTGTCTCCTCTTTCTCTCTTGTGTCTCCTCTCTCTGTCTCTCCTCTCTCTTCTTTCTCTGTCTCCTCCCTCTGTCTCCTCTCTCTCTCTGTCACTTCTCTCTGTCTCCCCTCTCTCGGTCTCCTTTCTCTCTCTCCTCCCTCTGTCTCCTCTCTCTCTCTGTCACTTCTCTCTGTCTCCTCTCTCTCTGTCACTTCTCTCTGTCTCCTCTCTCTCTCTCTGTCACTTCTCTCTGTCTCTCCTCTCTCTGTCTCCTCTCTCTCTAGGTCTCCCTTCTCTGTCTGTCTACTATCTCTGTCTCTTCTCTCTCTGTCTGTCTACTCTCTCTGTCTCTTCTCTCTGTCTGTCTTTTCTCTCTCTGTCTGTCTACTCTCTCTGTCTCTTCTCTCTCTGTCTCTTCTCTCTGTCTCTTCTCTCTGTCTGTCTCTTCTCTCTGTCTGCCTACTCTCTGTCTCTTCTCTTCTCTCTCTGTCTGTCTCTTCTCTCTCTGTCTGTCTCTTCTCTCTCTCTGTCTCTTCTCTCTCTGTCTGTCTCTTCTCTCTCTGTCTGTCTCTTCTCTCTCTGTCTGTCTCTTCTCTCTCTCTCTCTTCTCTCTCTGTCTCTTCTCTTCTCTCTCTGCCTGTCTCTTCTCTCTCTGTCTGTCTACTCTCTCTCTCTCTCTGTCTACGCTCTCTGTCTTTTCTCCCTCTACATGTCTCTTCTCTCTATGTCTGTCTCTTCTCTCTCTCTGTCTCTTCTCTCTCTGTCTGTCTCTTCTCTCTCTGTCTGTCTCTTCTCTCTCTCTGTCTCTTCTCTCTCTGTCTGTCTCTTCTCTCTCTGTCTCTCTTCTCTCTCTCTCTGTCTCTTCTCTCTCTGCCTGTCTACTCTCTCTGTCTCTTCTCTCTCTCTCTGTCTACTCTCTCTGTCTCTTCTCTCTGTCTGTCTCTTCTTTCTCTGTCTGTCTACTCTCTGTCTGTCTCTTCTCTCTGTCTGTCTACTCTCAATTCAATTCAATTCAAGGGGCTTTATTGGCATGGGAAACATGTGTTAACATTGCCAAAGGAAGTGAGGTAGATAATATACAAAAGTGAAATAAACAATAGAAATGAACAGTAAACATTACACATACAGAAGTTTCAAAACAATAAAGACATTACAAATGTCATATTATATATATACAGTGTTGTAACAATGTACACATGGTTAAAGTACACAAGGGAAAATAAATAAGCATAAATATGGGTTGTATTTACAATGGTGTTTGTTCTTCACTGGTTGCCCTTTTCTTGTGGCAACAGGTCACAAATCTTGCTGCTGTGATGGCACACTGTGGTATTTCACCCAGTAGATATGGGAGTTTATCAAAATTGGGTATGTTTTCGAATTCTTTGTGGATCTGTGAAATCTGAGGGAAATCTGTGTCTCTAATATGGTCATACATTTGGCAGGAGGTTAGGAAGTGCAGCTCAGTTTCCACCTCATTCTGTGGGCAGTGTGCACATAGCCCGTCTTCTCTTGAAAGCCATGTCTGTCTACGGCGGCCTTTCTCAATAGCAAGGCTATGCTCACTGAGTCTGTACATAGTCAGTTTCCCTAAGTTTGGGTCACTCACAGTGGTCAGCTATTCTGCCACTGTACTCTCTGTTTAGGGCCAAATAGCATTCTAGTTTGCTCAGTTTTTTTGTTAATTCTTTCCAGTGAGTCAAGTAATTATCTTTTTGTTTTCTCATGATTTGGTTGGGTCTAATTGTGCTGTTGTCCTGGGGCTCTGTAGGGTGTGTTAGTGTTTGTGAACAGAGCCCCAGGACCAGCTTTCTTAGGGGACTCTTCTCCAGGTTCATCTCTCTTTAGGTGATGTCTTTGTTTTGGAAGGTTTGGGAATCGCTTCCTTTTAGGTGGTTGTAGAATTTAACTGCTTTTTTCTGGATTTTGATCATTAGCGAGTATCGACCTTTGCAGAATTCTGCAGTCTCAATTTGTTATGTGTCCCATTTTGTGAATTCTTGGTTGGTGAGCGGACCCTAGACCTCACAACCACGAAGGGCAATGACCTTAACCGATTCAAGTATTTTTAGCCAGATCCTAATTGGTATGTCGAATTTTATGTTCCTTTTGATGGCGTAGAATGACCTTCTTGCCTTGTCTCTCAGATCGTTCACAGCTTTGTGGAAGTTACCTGTGGCGCTGATGTTCAGGCCAAGGTATGTAGCGTTTTGTGTGTGCTCTCGGGCAGTGATTCGTAAACTTTTTTATAGTCCCGTACCCCTTCAAACATTCAACCTCCAGCTGTAACCTCTAGCACTGAGAAAAGGCACTACTCCCAATATAAGTGAACCCCAAATCAATGTAGTTCTCATCATATCTGCACCTCTTCGATGGTCCAACGTCCCTGTCTGTTGTTCGGTGCTTTCCCGGGTAAGGGGGCAGTAGCTCTTTGGCTGCATCAGATTCACAACTGTCAGTGTCCATGCTAGCTGGGCTAACCGCAAATGTAGAATTACTGATGCCAGCATTGGATGTGCTCGTGGAAGCAGAACAACTTGTTGTCAACAGGTGCAGTTGTAGTGCTGCTGGAAGTAGCATGTGTCTCTATGGACATGGGCCTTACTTTTTTTAAATAGATTTTCGAGCAAACGGAATGAGCAGCAGCTACTGTTCGCTACAGCAGCTACTGTTCGTTAGTGGAATTCAAGAGAGAGTAACAGTTCAAACTTCTTTGGGATCGGTGTCCCTTCCATGGGACGGTTGAGCTAACGTAGGCTAATGTGATTAGCATGAGGTGAGTAACAAGAACATTTCCCAGGACATAGACATATCTGATATTTGCAGAAAGCTTACATTCTTGTTAATCTAACTGCACTGTCCAATGTACAGTAGCTATTACAGTGAAATAATACCATGAAATTGTTTGAGGAGAGTGCACAATTTTGAACATGAAAAGTTATTAATAAACAAATTAGGCACATTTGGGCAGTCTTGATACAAAGTTTTGAACAGAAATGCAATGGCTCATTGGATCAGTCTAAAACTTTGCAGATACACTGATGCCATCTAGTGGCCAAAATCTAAATTGCGCCTGGGCTGGAATAATATATTATGGCCTTTCTCTTGCATTTCAAAGATGGTGGTACAAAAGAACAAAAACAAAAGAACGGTTGGTTTTTCCTTTGTATTATCTTTTACCAGATCTATTGTGTTATATTCTCCTACATCCCTTTAACATTTCCATAAACGTCAAAGTGTTTCCTTTCAAATGGTACCAAGAATATGCATATCCTTGCTTCAGGTCCTGAGCTACAGGCAGTTAGATTTGGGAATGTCATTTTAGAAAAAAATTGGGGAGAAAAGGGACTAATCCTTCAGAGGTTTTAAATGGGATTGGATGTTAATTATGACTAGGTTACCTGTATTTGACATTGTGATGTTTTTTATAAATGTGAATCGTATTTTTATTTGGCGTACCCCCGACGGCATTGCGCATACCCCAGTTTGGGAATACAAGCTCTAGGGCAAATGGTGTCCAGATGGAATTTGTATTTGTTGTCCTGGCAACTGAACCTTTTTTTGGAACACCATTCGTTTTGTCTTACTGAGATGTACTGTCGGGGCCCATTTCTGACGGGGACCAGGTCTGTCGGGGCCCAGGTCTGTCAGGGCCCAGGTCTGTCAGGGCCCAGGTCTGTCAGGGTCCAGGTCTGTCAGGGTCCAGGTCTGTCAGGGTCCAGGTCTGTCAGGGCCAGGGTCCAGGTCTGACAGGGTCAGGATCCAGGTCTGACAGGGTCAGGTCCCAGGTCTGTCAGGGCCCAGGTCTGACAGAATCTGTGCAGAGGAAAAAGGTGCTGCTGTAGGCCCTCCTTGGTTGGGGACAGAAGCACCAGATCATCAGCAAACAGTAGACATTTGACTTCAGATTCTAGAAGGGTGAGGCCGGGTGCTACAGACTGTTCTAGTGCCCTCGCCAACTCAAGCTGATCAGGTGTGATTTCTTTGTGGTAAGTATTGTTGGCGCTATACCCCACGGCGCTGTGGAAAGAAATGTGTTTCTTCTTGCCAACTGTAACGCTCGTCGTCGTAAGGAAGAGTGGACCAAAGCGCCGCGTGTAAAGTATTCATGATCTTTATTGTCAAGAATCACTCAAACAAAAATAACGAATACAAAAACGAAAGCGAACAGTTCCGTCAGGTACAGATACTAAACGGAAAACAACACCCCACAAAACCCAAACGGAAAAGGACAACTATTATATGATCCCCAGTCAGAGACAACGATAGACAGCTGCCTCTGATTGGGAACCACACTAGGCAAAAACAACAAAGAAATAGAAAACATAGATTCTCCAACCCGAGTCACACCCTGACCTAACCAAACATAGAGAATAAATAAGGATCTCTAAGGTCAGGGAGGGACACCAACATACTTGGATTACATACATACATCATGGATTTTTATAATGTTGTATGTTTTTCCCCCAACACCACTTTCCATCAATTTGAATAACAGACCCTCATGCTAAATTGAGTCAAAAGCTTTTTTGAAATCAACATGTGAAGCTTTATTTGTCATTTAGGGTGTGTAGGGTGAATACGTGGTCTGTCGCATGGTAATTTGGTTTGTTTGGTTGTCAATTAGAGTGTGTAGGGTGAATACGTGGTCTGTCGCACGGTAATTTGGTTTGTTTGGTTGTCAATTAGGGTGTGTAGGGTGAATACGTGGTCTGTTGTACGGTAATTTGGTTTGTTTGGTTGTCATTTAGGGTGTGTAGGGTGAATACGTGGTCTGTCGCACGGTAATTTGGTAAAAAGCCTATTTGCTCAGTACATTGTTTTCGCCAAGGAAATGTACGAGTCCGGTGTTAATGATAATACAGATGATTTTCAGAAGGTTGCTGTTGACGTGTTACCGACGGTAGTTATTGGGGTTGAATTTGTTCCAAATATTGGGGATGATGCCTGAGCTGAGGATGATGTTAAAATGTTTAGGTATAGCCAATTGAATTTTGTAGTCTGTATATTTGATCATTTCATTGAGGATACCATCAACACCACAGGCCTTTCTGGGTTGGAGGGTTTGTATTTTGTCCTGTAATTGGAAAATCCAGTGGGTTCTGGTAATCTTTAATATCTTTAATCGTTGATTCTAAGGTTTGTATTTGATCATGTTTTTGCTGTTTGTTCTTTGTTATTGAACCCAAAAAGATTGGAGAAGTGGTTGACACATCTCCTTTTTGGATAGATAACTCTTGGTGTTGTTGTTTGTTTAGTGTTTTTCCAATTTTCTATGGATTCTTCAATTACTTTGAGCTGATTTCTGATGTGCTGCTCCTTTTTTTTTCCATGGTGTTTTTCAGTAATTATTTAGTGATTCACCATTGTGAAGGCGTTGTCTCAGGCTTTCTGGGTCTCAATTTCTCAATTTCTTTTCTTAGGCTTTTCATCCAAACATTTTTTTGTTGTTTCTTAGGTTTTCTGCTTGAAATGTTCTGATTTGAAGCTGAGAGGTGAAATATATATGTTTAGGTTTTCTACTACTTTACACGTTCACTACAACAGCGAAACGTTTAGTCCAGGAAGTTGTCTAGAAGGGATTCTAATTTGTTGTTCACCAATTATTTTCTTGTAGGTTTCTACACTACTTTCCTTCCATCAGCATTTCTTAATATGTAAGACAAGAGTCCCCTCAAAGCCTACCAGAGACTATGTACAGATCCAGCGTGCGACAGAGCTGCAGGAGTTGTTACCTGTTTTTTGTTGGTTTTCTTATGGTTGTGTCAAGAGAGGCCTATTTGAGAGGGAATGCTGTCACCTCCAGGTAGGTGTTTGTCCCCCTGTGTGCTGAGGGTGTCAGGTTCTTGTCCAATTCTGGCATTTAGGTCATCACAGACTAGTACATGTCCCTGGGCCTGGAAATGGTTGATCTGTCTCTCTCTCTCTCTCTCTCTCTCTCTCTCTCTCTCTCTCTGTGTTTCTCTCTCTCGCTCTCTGTTTCTCTCTCTCTCTCTCTCTCTCTGTCTCTGTCTCTCGCTCTCTCGCTCTCTCTCGCTCATGATTAGAATACCTCCCAAAATCAATTGCTTGGCTGTGTCAGTGGCTGGAGAGATGGAGGGATGGAGGGATGGGGGGATGGAGGACTGGAGGGATGGGGGGCTGGAGGTTTGGAGGGATGGGGGGTTGGAGGGTTGGGCTGGAGAGACTGTAGGCTTGAGGGACGGGGGAGGGACGGGGGGACGGTGGGTTGGAAGGATGGAGGACTGGAGGGTTGGAGGGTTGGGCTGGAGGGACGGTGGGCTGGAGGGACATGGGGTTGGAGGTTTGGAGGACTGTAGGGTTGGAGGACTGGAGGGATGGAGGGATGGAGGGTTGGAGGACTGGAGGGTTGGAGGGACGGTGGGCTGGAGTGACGGTGGGCTGGAGGGATGGAGGGACAGTGGGCTGGAGGGATGGAGGGACGGTGGGCTGGAGGGATGGAGGGTTAGAGTGCTGGAGGGCTGGAGGGTTAGAGTGCTGGAGGGCTGGAAGGTTAGAGTGCTGGAGGGCTGGAGGGTTAGACTGCTGGAGGGATGGAGGGTTAGGGTGCTGGAGGGTTAGAGTGCTGGAGGGCTGTAGGGTTAGACTGCTGGAGGGATGGAGGGTTAGGGTGCTGAAGGGTTAGAGTGCTGGAGGGCTGGAGGGTTAGATTGCTGGAGGGTTAGAGTGCTTGAGAGCTGGAGGGTTAGAGTGCTGGAGGGCTGGAGGGTTAGAGTGCTGGAGGGTTAGAGTACTGGGGGGTTAGAGTGCTGGAGGGTTAAAGTGCTGGAGGGCTGGAGGGTTAGAGTGCTGGAGGGATGGAGGGTTAGGGTGCTGGAGGGATGGAGGGTTAGGGTGCTGGAGGGTTAGAGTGATGGAGGGCTGGAGGGTCAGAGGGCTGGAGGGTCAGAGTCCGGGAGGGCTGGAGGGTTAGAGTGTTGGAGGGTTAGAGTGCTGGAGGGTTGGAGGGTCAGAGGGCTGGAGGGTCAGAGTGCGGGAGGGCTGGAGGGTTAGAGGGCTGGAGGGTTAGAGGGCTGGAGGGTTAGAGTGCTGGAGGGCTGGAGGGTTAGAGGGCTGGAGAGTTAGAGGGCTAGAGGGTTAGAGGGCTGGAGGGTTAGAGTGCTGGGGGGCTTGAGGGTTAGAGTGCTGGAGGGTTAGAGTGCTGGAGGACTGGAGGGTTAGAGTGCTGGAGGGTTAGAGTGCTGGAGGACTGGAGGGTTAGAGTGCTGGAGGGTTAGACTGCTGGAGGACTGGAGGGTTAGAGTGCTGGAGGGTAGGACTCTACTCTCTCTGGACTCTACCTCTCTCTAGACTCTACTGCTCTCTCTGCTCTACCTCTCTCTCTAGACTCTACCTCTCTTTAGATTCTAGCCTCTAGTCTGTAACCTCCATAGACCACTGCCTCTAGTCTATAACCTCCATAAAACCACTGCCTCTAAGCTATAATCTCCATAATGCCCCATGAAAATACCAACAACAACAAAGGTGCTTCTGTGTAAACGGGAGGGGATGTCAGTGAGTCACAGATCTGCCTCCTCAGCTGTCTGAAGGGTGTGTGTGTGTGTGTGTGTGTGTGTGTTTGTTTGTTTGTTTGTTTGTTGGTTGGTTGTGAGGAGTTCAGAAGGGAGTGGAGAGATATTCTAGCCCTAGCAGCCATCTTTTCTCATGTATGATTTTTGCCATGCTGAAATAAATCACTGACCATGCACACACACAGCAGCACAGGAGAGAGAGAGAGAGGAGGGAGATAATGAAAAGAGAGTGAGGGAGAGAGAGAGAGAGAGAGAGAGAGCAGACAGTTACTACCACCTTGTAGACAGTTACTACCACCTAACAGACAGTTACTACCACCTAGCAGACAGTTACTACCATCTACTACCACCTAGCAGACAGTTACTACCACCTAGCAGACAGTTACTACCACCTAGCAGACAGTTACTACCACCTAGCAGACAGTTACTACCATCTACTACCACCTAGCAGACAGTTACTACCATCTACTACCACCTAGCAGACAGTTACTACCACCTAGCAGACAGTTACTACCGCCTAGCAGACAGTTACTACCACCTAACAGACAGTTACTACCCCCTAACAGACAGTTACTACCACCTAGCAGACAGTTACTACCACCTAGTAGACAGTTACTACCACCTAACAGACAGTTACTACCATCTAGCAGACAGTTACTACCATCTACTACCACCTAGCAGACAGTTACTACCACCTAGCAGACAGTTTGACAGTTACTACCACCTAGCAGACAGTTACTACCACCTAGCAGACAGTTACTACCACCTAACAGACAGTTACTACCACCTAGTAGACAGTTACTACCACCTTAACAGACAGTTACTACCACCTAGCAGACAGTTACTACCACCTAGCAGACAGTTACTACCACCTAGCAGACAGTTACTACCACCTAGCAGACAGTTACTACCACCTAGCAGACAGTTACTACCATCTACTACCACCTAACAGACAGTTACTACCACCTAGCAGACAGTTACTACCACCTAACAGACAGTTACTACCACCTAGCAGACAGTTACCACCACCTAGCAGACAGTTACTACCACCTAGCAGACAGTTACTACCACCTAGCAGACAATGTCTACCACCTAGCAGACAGTTACCACCACCTAGCAGACAGTTACTACCACCTAGCAGACAGTTACTACCACCTAGCAGACAGTTACTACCACCTAACAGACAGTTACTAGCAGACGGTTACTACCACCTAACAGACAGTTACTACCACCTAGCAGACAGTTACCACCACCTAGCAGACTGTTACTACCACCTAGCAGACAGTTACTACCACCTAGCAGACAGTTACTACCACCTAGCAGACAGTTACCACCACCTAGCAGACAGTTACTACCACCTAGCAGACAGTTACTACCACCTAGCAGACAGTTACTACCACCTAGCAGACAGTTACTACCACCTAAGAGACAGTTACTACCACCTAGCAGACAGTTACTACCATCTACTACCACCTAGCAGACAGTTACTACCACCTAGCAGACAGTTACTACCACCTAGCAGACAGTTACTACCACCTAGCAGACAGTTACTACCACCTTGCAGACAGTTACTACCACCTAACAGACAGTTACTACCACCTAGCAGACAGTTACTACCACCTAGCAGACAGTTACTACCACCTAGCAGACAGTTACTACCACCTAGCAGACAGTTACTACCACCTAGCAGACAGTTACTACCACCGAACAGACAGTTACGACCACCTAACAGACAGTTACTACCACCTAACAGACAGTTACTACCACCTAGCAGACAGTTACTACCACCTACTACCACCTAACAGACAGTTACTACCACCTAGCAGACAGTTACTACCACCTAACAGACAGTTACTACCACCTAGCAGACAGTTACTACCACCTAGCAGACAGTTACTACCATCTACTACCACCTAGCAGACAGTTACTACCACCTAGCAGACAGTTACTACCACCTAGCAGACAGTTACTACCACCTAACAGACAGTTACTACCACCTCGCAGACAGTTACTACCATCTAGCAGACAGTTACTACCATCTACTACCACCTAACAGACAGTTACTACCACCTAGCAGACAGTTACTACCATCTACTACCACCTAGCAGACAGTTACTACCACCTAACAGACAGTTACTACCACCTAGCAGACAGTTACCACCACCTAGCAGACAGTTACTACCATCTACTACCACCTAGCAGACAGTTACTACCACCTTGCAGACAGTTACTACCACCTTGCAGACAGTTACTACCACCTAGCAGACAGTTACTACCATCTACTACCACCTAACAGACAGTTACTACCACCTAGCAGACAGTTACTACCACCTAGCAGACAGTTACTACCACCTAGCAGACAGTTACTACCATCTACTACCACCTAGCAGACAGTTACTACCACCTAACAGACAGTTACTACCGCCTAACAGACAGTTACTACCACCTAGCAGACAGTTACTACCACCTAGCAGACAGTTACTACCACCTAACAGACAGTTACTACCACCTAACAGACAGTTACTACCATCTACTACCACCTAGCAGACAGTTACTACCACCTAGCAGACAGTTACTACCACCTAGCAGACAGTTACTACCACCTAGCAGACAGTTACTACCACCTAACAGACAGTTACTACCACCTATAAGACAGTTACTACCACCTAACAGACAGTTACTACCACCTAGCAGACAGTTACTACCACCTAGCAGACAGTTACTACCACCTAGCAGACAGTTACTACCACCTTGCAGACAGTTACTACCACCTAGCAGACAGTTACTACCACCTAGCAGACAGTTACTACCACCTAGCAGACAGTTACTACCACCTAGCAGACAGTTACTACCACCTAGCAGACAGTTACTACCACCTAGCAGACAGTTACCACCACCTAGCAGACAGTTACTACCACCTAGCAGACAGTTACTACCACCTAGCAGACAGTTACTACCACCTAGCAGACAGTTACTACCACCTAAGAGACAGTTACTACCACCTAGCAGACAGTTACTACCATCTACTACCACCTAGCAGACAGTTACTACCACCTAGCAGACAGTTACTACCACCTAGCAGACAGTTACTACCACCTAGCAGACAGTTACTACCACCTTGCAGACAGTTACTACCACCTAACAGACAGTTACTACCACCTAGCAGACAGTTACTACCACCTAGCAGACAGTTACTACCACCTAGCAGACAGTTACTACCACCTAGCAGACAGTTACTACCACCTAGCAGACAGTTACTACCACCTAGCAGACAGTTACTACCACCGAACAGACAGTTACGACCACCTAACAGACAGTTACTACCACCTAACAGACAGTTACTACCACCTAGCAGACAGTTACTACCACCTACTACCACCTAACAGACAGTTACTACCACCTAGCAGACAGTTACTACCACCTAACAGACAGTTACTACCACCTAGCAGACAGTTACTACCACCTAGCAGACAGTTACTACCATCTACTACCACCTAGCAGACAGTTACTACCACCTAGCAGACAGTTACTACCACCTAGCAGACAGTTACTACCACCTAACAGACAGTTACTACCACCTAGCAGACAGTTACTACCATCTAGCAGACAGTTACTACCATCTACTACCACCTAACAGACAGTTACTACCACCTAGCAGACAGTTACTACCATCTACTACCACCTAGCAGACAGTTACTACCACCTAACAGACAGTTACTACCACCTAGCAGACAGTTACTACCACCTAGCAGACAGTTACTACCATCTACTACCACCTAGCAGACAGTTACTACCACCTTGCAGACAGTTACTACCACCTAGCAGACAGTTACTACCATCTACTACCACCTAACAGACAGTTACTACCACCTAGCAGACAGTTACTACCACCTAGCAGACAGTTACTACCACCTAGCAGACAGTTACTACCATCTACTACCACCTAGCAGACAGTTACTACCACCTAACAGACAGTTACTACCGCCTAACAGACAGTTACTACCACCTAGCAGACAGTTACTACCACCTAGCAGACAGTTACTACCACCTAACAGACAGTTACTACCACCTAACAGACAGTTACTACCATCTACTACCACCTAGCAGACAGTTACTACCACCTAGCAGACAGTTACTACCACCTAGCAGACAGTTACTACCACCTAGCAGACAGTTACTACCACCTAACAGACAGTTACTACCACCTATAAGACAGTTACTACCACCTAACAGACAGTTACTACCACCTAGCAGACAGTTACTACCACCTAGCAGACAGTTACTACCACCTAGCAGACAGTTACTACCACCTTGCAGACAGTTACTACCACCTAGCAGACAGTTACTACCACCTAGCAGACAGTTACTACCACCTAGCAGACAGTTACTACCACCTAGCAGACAGTTACTACCACCTAACAGACAGTTACTACCACCTAGCAGACAGTTACTACCACCTAGCAGACAGTTACTACCACCTAGCAGACAGTTACTACCACCTAGCAGACAGTTACTACCACCTAGCAGACAGTTACTACCACCTAGCAGACAGTTACTACCACCTAGCAGACAGTTACTACCACCTACTACCACCTAGCAGACAGTTACTACCACCTAGCAGACAGTTACTACCATCTACTACCACCTAGCAGACAGTTACTACCACCTAGCAGACAGTTACTACCACCTAGCAGACAGTTACTACCACCTAGCAGACAGTTACTACCACCTAACAGACAGTTACTACCACCTAGCAGACAGTTACTACCACCTAGCAGACAGTTACTACCACCTAGCAGACAGTTACTACCACCTAGCAGACAGTTACTACCACCTAGCAGACAGTTACTACCACCTACTACCACCTAGCAGACAGTTACTACCACCTAGCAGACAGTTACTACCACCTAGCAGACAGTTACTACCACCTAGCAGACAGTTACTACCATCTACTACCACCTAGCAGACAGTTACTACCACCTAGCAGACAGTTACTACCACCTAGCAGACAGTTACTACCACCTAGCAGACAGTTACTACCACCTAGCAGACAATTACTACCACCTAACAGACAGTTACTACCATCTAGCAGACAGTGGCCAGATTGCACCTTAACTCTTCTCAGTATGCATGTTTGATGATGGGAAGGGTAAGGGAAAAGGGGATACCTAGTGAGCACATTGCCTCTACAGTAACATATGTGTTTTACCATTATCTAAATACAGAGGCATGTATTTAGAATACAATTAAATGTAATTATGGTTAATAAATACAATCACATTTTTAGATATTATTTATGGATTTTGTTTTTTATGGATTTTATGAATTCTTGTCAACAGCACAGTTTAACCAGCTACAGAACACCTCCAATATATAGCAATATTATGTGTGTCAAACATCGTTTACACCTCCAATATATAACAATATTATGTGTTTCAAACATCGTTTACACCTCCCATATAGAGCAATATTATGTGTCAAACATCATTTGATGAATACTAGATATTAGACTTACTTAAAACACAATAGGAACATGGTCCAATCTATTCTATTGTGCACATTTTGTGTAAGAATGTGTAAGAATTAATTATATTAATTTATATCGACAGTAAAGGCCTATCACAAACCAAGGTAAATGACCAGGTGCATGGTCATGTTGATGTGATTTCTTGCTGTTCGGGTTTAAAGAAATCCTTTGTTCCCCCCATTTGAGGTTGAGAGAGCCGCAGCCCGGGGGAGCAGAGGAGAGCAGGTTGGTTTGTTTAAACCTGACAGATGTTTAAACCCCGCCGGGTTTTAAAGGCATCTCCTTTAATCCCATTTTGCCTGTGAAAGGACCTTTAAAGATGTGAATACGCAACGAAAAGTCGTAAACGTCTGGAGAGCGACAGCTTGCCTTTTTTTTTTTAAATGTCCGCTATGACAGTCGTCTTCACAACACTTCAAACCGTTAAAAAACAAAAAAGCCCACAAGTTGCTCGTGGATCTTTCCAACATGAATTTTAGCTGAATGTGTGACTAACTGCTTGACATTTCTTGTCATAAATTGATAGGTTTTACGTCACTGTTCATGGACTATTTCCTTGACAAAAGATGTGATATTTATTTACAAACGTTTAATAATCCTAATTATTTGCATTATTATTTAGTATATTATCATACCATATTAATATATATATTTTTATTAATATACTATTATTACATATATTTAATATATATAATAGTGTTGAACAAATTAAATATTTTGTAATCACAAGTTTTTATTTATTGAATAAACCACTTCCTGTTTTGTGAATAATTTCCTTCTTATATTGTTTGCAACTTACTTTAAAAAATATGGTTTCATAGTTTGGTCCTTATATTTGACTTTGAAATGTTTATTTTAATGAATATATAATGATCGAATTTATCCTCTGAGAATTATTTCAATGTTATACCATTTTAAAATGTGTTTATTCATTTTACTGTAGAATTATTTCTTCAAGACGTGTCTTTAGTTATTTTAAAATATTATATTACAGTAATAACTTCATTCTAAATTACATTAATAACTACATTCTAAATGACAGTAATAACTACATTCTATATTACAGTAATAACTACATTCTAAATGACAGTAATAACTACATTCTATATTACAGTAATAACTACATTCTATATTACAGTAATAACTACATTTTGTATTACAGTAATAACTACATTCTATATTAGAGTAATAACTACATTCTATATTACAGTAATAACTACATTCTATATTACAGTAATGACTACATTCTATATTACAGTAATAACTTCATTCTATATTACAGTAACAACTACATTCTATATTACAGTAACAACTTCCTTCTATATTACAGTAATAACTACATTCTATATTACAGTAACAACTTCATTCTATATTACAGTAATAACTACATTCTATATTACAGTAATAACTACATTCTATATTACAGTAATAACTACATTCTATATTACAGTAATAACTACATTCTATATTACAGTAACAACTACATTCTATATTACAGTAACAACTTAATTCTATATTACAGTAACAACTACATTCTATACTAGAGTAATAACTATATTCTATATTACAGTAATAACTACATTCTATATTACAGTAATAACTATATTCTATATTACAGTAATAACTACATTCTATATTACAGTAACAACTACATTCTAAATCAAAAGTAGGACTGTTGATTATTGTAAATCTAGTACAACTACCCCCCCCCCCCAAACCAACCACAACCTCCTCTTCCACTGTCTCTATTACTTGACCTCAACTGTTGCGGATTAAAGTTATTTTTGACTATAAGACACTAGTAATAATACTCATCATTATATGCCCTGTTTCCTGGACTCAGATGTAGCCTAGTCTTGAATTCAAAAAACAATTCTCAACAGAGAATAAATCAATAGAAAGAGAATCTCCATTGACAATGTATTTTAGTCTCGGATTAGATTGGAATCTGCGTCCAGGAAACCGTGTCCCTATACATTACGTCCACTTGCCTGCACTCCTGGCTGGTCCTAGTCTGTTCTGAATGACTACAATCATTCGCTGAGACACAGCATCTTTTAAAGGGAACATTAGAATAGTCATGTCAGATAGAACAGAATGGAGGGAGGGTGGGTGGGTGGACACTACGATCAATAGCTGTGAATGTTACGGAGGGCGCGTCCCAAATTGGCACCCTGTTCTCTGTACAGTGCACTACTGGGCAAAAGTTCTGCACTATAATGAGGTGCCAATTTGGGACAGTCATTAAGAAGAGATGGCCCTCTCTCCAGTAGTTATTATGCAGAATGGGTGACAGAGTGGGCTGTGGAATGGGTGGCAGAGTGGGCTGTGGAATGGGTGGCAGAGTGGGCTGTGGAATGGGTGGCAGAGTGGGCTGTGGAATGGGTGGCAGAGTGGGCTGTGGAATGGGTGGCAGAGCGGGCTGTGGATTGGGTGGCAGAGTGGGCTGCAGAATGGGTGACAGAGCGGGCTGTAGAATGGGTGGCAGAGTGGGCTGTGGAATGGGTGGCAGAGCGGGCTGTGGAATGGGTGGCAGAGCGGGCTGTGGAATGGGTGGCAGAGTGGGCTGCAGAATGGGTGACAGAGCGGGCTGTAGAATGGGTGGCAGAGTGGGCTGTGGAATGGGTGGCAGAGCGGGCTGTGGAATGGGTGGCAGAGCGGGCTGTGGAATGGGTGTCAGAGTGGGCTGTGGAATGGGTGGCAGAGTGGGCTGTGGAATGGGTGGCAGAGTGGGCTGTGGAATGGGTGGCAGAGTGGGCTGTGGAATGGGTGGCAGAGCGGGCTGTGGAATGGGTGGCAGAGCGGGCTGCAGAATGGGTGACAGAGCGGGCTGTAGAATGGGTGGCAGAGTGGGCTGTGGAATGGGTGGCAGAGCGGGCTGTGGAATGGGTGGCAGAGCGGGCTGTGGAATGGGTGGCAGAGCGGGCTGTGGAATGGGTGGCAGAGCGGGCTGTGGAATGGGTGGCAGAGTGGGCTGTGGAATGGGTGGCAGAGCGGGCTGTGGAATGGGTGGCAGAGTGGGCTGTGGAATGGGTGGCAGAGTGGGCTGTGGAATGGGTGGCAGAGTGGGCTGTGGAATGGGTGGCAGAGTGGGCTGTGGAATGGGTGGCAGAGCGGGCTGTGGAATGGGTGGCAGAGCGGGCTGCGGAATGGGTGACAGAGCGGGCTGTAGAATGGGTGGCAGAGTGGGCTGTGGAATGGGTGGCAGAGCGGGCTGTGGAATGGGTGGCAGAGTGGGCTGTGGAATGGGTGGCAGAGTGGGCTGTGGAATGGGTGGCAGAGTGGGCTGTGGAATGGGTGGCAGAGCGGGCTGTGGAATGGGTGGCAACTCAACCAGAGATTAAATAGAACAAAAGAAGTCACTTTTTGAGTGGAAATTAACCACTGTAACATTCTACAATTCATCCCTTTCCCTACATATTTTTCCATCTTATATATATTTTTAATGTAAAAATGATGCTTCTTTAGGTTCTCTATGTCCACACATTTCCCCCCTGATTCCACCCCTGATCTTAACAGTCGACTACTACACTGTTTATAAGCTACACGTGTAGTATCTTAATTTGACCGGTATTATCGCAGCAAAATAATCCTGCAGGAACAGGATTTGAACGTTTAGTCCATAATGTTTCTTGATCGGTGGTAAGGCTATTAGCTGGTCAAAAGCTGCAGTAGCCCTGTATGTCCTGATTAATAACAGCCTGTTTCTCTCTCTCTCTCTCTCTCTCTCTCTCTCTCTCTCTCTCTCTCTCTCTCTCTCTCTCTCTATCTCTCTCTCTCTGTCTCTCTCTCTCTCTCTCTCTCTTCTCTCTCTCTCTCTCTCTCTCTCTCTCTCTCTAATTCAATTCAATTCAAGGGGCTTTATTGGCATGGGAAACATGTGTTAACATTACCAAAGCAAGTGAGGTAGATAATATACAAAAGTGAAATAGATAATACAAATGAACAGTAAACATTACACTCACAGAAGTTCCAAAAGAATTAAGACATTTCAAATGTCATCTCTCTCTCTCTATTTCTCTCTCTCTCATATATCCTCGGGTATTGTCTCTGATCATAAGGCTTTGACATTCATAACAATCCAATCTTGTTATTGATCATTTTCTCACCGGTAGATAGTGATGGATTGGTCCTCAACACACACACTCTGATATTATGACGATAACATATTCTTATTACATCAAACTAATATTTGCGGAACACTGTTTCAGCGTTGATATTTTTCTGTCTGAAATATAATATTAACATTTACATTATATAATATTATTCTTGGTTAAAGCCTTGTTTGTTTTATTGTTTTAGGCAGTTTCCATAATCAGCGATAATTATTTATTGTCATTCTTTTTGTTTTCAACAATTAGAAAGTTATTTCAAATATAGAAATAAAAAAAATAAAAATATTTGAAACAAATGATTGTATTTATATAAAATGCTATATATCCAAAATGTGACTTAATTATAAATGATAAAGTCTTTAAATAGTTATATGGACGAAACCAAGCAGAATGTCTATACGCATGCAGAGAGAGTAATGGAGATAAGAGTTTGCCCTCTGTTGCTTATGATGTTGTGTTAGTATTGTACTACCGGCCCATTGTAATGGCTAGGGAATTAGCATAGCAGACACACCCCTCTGACATCTCTCAAACTAGAAGCCCATCTCTGTTTCTGACCGGGCTCCTTCTCCATCAGGGTTGGTCAACTCAATTCAGGAAGTGATTTGAATTTAAAATCACTTCCTGAATTTAAACTTTTTTTAAAGAAAGCTTTACATTAATTGAGAAACCATTTAAAAATATATATATAATTTATTACTATTAAACTGGAATTTTAGTTTACTTCCTGAATTGTGACCCCCAACCCTATCCTACATGTACATACTATATTGTACCCACATCATTCTGTAAGATTGTTGTTGTTTCTGAAAATACAATTTAGAAGAATATATCTATTACTATTTATCATTATTATTATTATTTAAATAAAAAAATACACAAACGATAATTTTGAACCAAACATGAAGTGTGAGGTCTCCTCCAAGATAAGAGGAAGTAACCAATCACTATTGGCGAATAAATAGTGTGATGGGGAGGGGGGGGAACTAGAGAGAGATAAAGGGGAAGAGAGGGAGAGAGAAGAGAGAGAGAAAATTACTTGACACATTGGAAAGAATTAACAAAAAAAACAGAGAAAACTAGAATGGTATTTGGCCCAAAACAGAGAGTACACAGCGGCAGAATACCTGACCTCTGTGACTGATCCTAACTTAAGGAAAGCTTTGACTATGTACAGACTCAGTGAGCATAGCCTTGCTATTGAGAAAGGCCGCCGTAGGCAGACATGGCTCTCAAGAGAAGACAGGCTATGTGCTCACTGCCCACAAAATGTGGTGGAAACTGAGCTGCACTTCCTAACCTCCTGCCCAATGTATGACCATATTAGAGACATATATTTCCCTCAGATTACACAGATCCACAAAGAATTTGAAAACAAACCTGATTTTGATAAACTCCCATATCTACTGGGTGAAATTCCACAGTGTGCCATCACAGCAGCAAGATTTGTGACGTGTTGCCACGAGAAAAGGGCAACCAGTGAAGAACAAACACCATTGTAAATACAACCCATATTTATGTTTATTTATTTTCCCTTTTGTACCTTAAACATTTGCACATCGTTACAACACTGTATATATATATATATATAATATGACATTTGAAATGTCTTTATTCTTTTGGAACTTCTGTGAATGTAATGTTTACTGTTAATTTTTATGGTTTATTTCACTTTTGTATATTATCTACCTCACTTGCTTTGGCAATGTTAACATATGTTCCCAATGCCAATAAAGCCCCTTGAATTGAATTGAGAGACAGTGGGAGGGGGAGGGAGAGAGAGAGAAAGGGAGGGGGAGGGGAGAGAGAGAGAGAGAGAGAGAGAGAGAGAGAGAGAGAGAGAGAGAGAGAGAGAGAGAAGGGAGGGGGAGAGAGAGGAGGGAGGGGGAGAGAGAGGAGGGAGGGAGGGAGGGTGAAGTGAGAGTGAGTGAGAGAAGGGAGGGGGAGAGAGAGAAGAGGGGGAGGGGGAGAGAGAGGAGGGAGGGAGGGTGGAGTGAGAGTGAGTGAGAGAAGGGAGGGGGAGAGAGAGAAGAGGGGGAGGGGGAGAGAGAGAAAGAAGGGAGGGAGGGGGGAGCGAGAGAGAGCGAGAGAAGGGAGGGGGAGAGAGAGAGAGAAGGGAGGGAGAGGGAGAGAGAGAGAGAAGGGAGGGAGGGGGAGAGAAAGAGAGAGAAGGGAGGGAGGGGGAGAGTGAGAGGAGGGAGGGAGGGAGGGGGAGAGAGAGAAGAAAGAGAGAAAGAGATGAGAGAGGGGTAGAGAAAGAGACAGCGAGAGAGGGTAGGGGGAGAGAAAGAGAGAGAGGGCGGGAGGGTAGGGGGAGAGAGAGAGAAGGGAGGGAGAGAGAGAGAGAGAGAAGGGAGGGAGGAGGAGAGAGGGTAGGGGGAGAGAAAGAGAGAGACGGAGAGAGAGCACTTCCTTGTTATCCATTCTTTCCTTCTTCACCTCCTACCCCAGCTCTCCTCTAAGCAGCCTGGTCAGAGGGTAGGGGTTAGAGGTCAGAGATTAGAGGTCAGCGGGTCAGTAGATGGGAGGATAGGGATGGAAACCTTCTCCTTTGAGGTGGTTCTCCATTAACTGATCCTCCTCTTTGGGAAGATCTCAATGGCATACTCCTCGTGTCCTCTCTCCTCGTCTCCTTCTCAAAACCCATTTGATGAGAAAGCCAGAGGTCCCGCCCCTCTGACCTTTTCCTGCAATGGGTTTTGAGAAGGAGACTAAGAGAGAGGACGTGAGGAGTATGCCATTGAGATCTTCCCTCTGTAACCCCATCTGGCTGCTCTGAACTCATGGATGTACACTTAAAATGGCACCTTATTCCCTATATAGTGCACTACTTTTGACCAGGGCCCATAGGGTATTGCACTATATAGGGAATAGGGTGCCATTTGGGATACAAACAATATTACATCTCCCACCAGTCCTAAGAGGGAAGTGAGGAGGAAAAATGATGTTCCTCTGTCTAGAATGACAGCAGCGGTAAGGATTAACCTTGTGTGGGTTCATGTCCAAATTATATCATCTTTGTCAAGCAAGAAACACATTTTATTTTGAAAGGTATTCTGGTCCTGCCAGATTACACTGCAGACAGTGTTGTGTCAGGGTTGGTACAGTTTCTCTGTCAGATTTGTACATTATTTGTTGTTATGGTTTCCTCAGCATCTAAGTGCTTGTGTCTACTGTGTTATGATTTATCCATTATCCATCCAAGTGTGTTCCCAGGGAGTACAGGGAGTACAGGGAGTACAGGGAGTACAGGGAGTACAGCCCAATGTGTTTCCAGGGAGTACAGGGAGTACAGCCCAATGTGTTACCAGAGAGTACAGGGAGTACAGCCCAATGTGTTTCCAGGGAGTACAGCCCAATGTGTTTCCAGGGAGTACAGGGAGTACAGCCCAATGTGTTACCAGGGAGTACAGGGAGTACAGGGAGTACAGCCCAATGTGTTACCAGGGAGTACAGGGAGTACAGCCCAATGTGTTCCCAGGGAGTACAGGGAGTACAGCCCAATGTGTTTCCAGGGAGTACAGGGAGTACAGGCCAATGTGTTACCAGGGAGTACAGGGAGTACAGCCCAATGTGTTTCCAGGGAGTACAGGGAGTACAGCCCAATGTGTTTCCAGGGAGTACAGGGAGTACAGCCCAATGTGTTTCCAGGGAGTACAGGGAGTACAGCCCAATGTGTTACCAGAGAGTACAGGGAGTACAGCTCAATGTGTTTCCAGGGAGTACAGGGAGTACAGGGAGTACAGGGAGTACAGGGAGTACAGCCCAATGTGTTACCAGGGAGTACAGCCCAATGTGTTTCCAGGGAGTACAGGGAGTACAGCCCAATGTGTTACCAGGGAGTACAGCCCAATGTGTTTCCAGGGAGTACAGCCCAATGTGTTTCCAGGGAGTACAGGGAGTACAGGGAGTACAGCCCAATGTGTTACCAGGGAGTACAGCCCAATGTGTTACCAGGGAGTACAGGGAGTACAGGGAGTACAGGGAGTACAGGGAGTACAGCCCAATGTGTTACCAGGGAGTACAGGGAAATCAAATCAAATCAAATCAAATTTTATTTGTCACATACACATGGTTAGCAGAGTACAGCCCAATGGGAAAACATGCTGGCTGACTTGAAACAGACAAGACAAACTGGCAAAGAGAGACAGGAAACACAGGGATAAATACACTGGCACAGAGAGACAGGAAACACAGGGATAAATACACTGGTACAGAGAGACAGGAAACACAGGGATAAATACACTGGTACAGAGAGACAGGAAACACAGGGATAAATACACTGGCACAGAGAGACAGGAAACACAGGGATAAATACACTGGCACAGAGAGACAGGAAACACAGGGATAAATACACTGGTACAGAGAGACAGGAAACACAGGGATAAATACACTGGTACAGAGTTACAGGAAACACAGGGATAAATACACTGGTACAGAGAGACAGGAAACACAGGGATAAATACACTGGCACAGAGTTACAGGAAACACAGGGATAAATACACTGGTACAGAGAGACAGGAAACACAGGGATAAATACACTGGCACAGAGAGACAGGAAACACAGGGATAAATACACTGTTACAGAGAGACAGGAAACACAGGGATAAATACACTGGTACAGAGAGACAGGAAACACAGGGATAAATACACTGGCACAGAGAGACAGGAAACACAGGGATAAATACACTGGCACAGAGAGACAGGAAACACAGGGATAAATACACTGGTACAGAGAGACAGGAAACACAGGGATAAATACACTGGTACAGAGAGACAGGAAACACAGGGATAAATACACTGGCACAGAGAGACAGGAAACACAGGGATAAATACACTGGTACAGAGAGACAGGAAACACAGGGATAAATACACTGGTACAGAGAGACAGGAAACAAAGGGATAAATACACTGGTACGGAGAGACAGGAAACACAGGGATAAATACACTGGTACAGAGAGACAGGAAACACAGGGATAAATACACTGGCACAGAGTTACAGGAAACACAGGGATAAATACACTGGTACAGAGAGACAGGAAACACAGGGATAAATAAACTGGCACAGAGAGACAGGAAACACAGGGATAAATACACTGGCACAGAGAGACAGGAAACACAGGGATAAATACACTGGTACAGAGAGACAGGAAACACAGGGATAAATACACTGGCACAGAGAGACAGGAAACACAGGGATAAATACACTGGTACAGAGAGACAGGAAACAAAGGGATAAATACACTGGTACGGAGAGACAGGAAACACAGGGATAAATACACTGGTACAGAGAGACAGGAAACACAGGGATAAATACACTGGCACAGAGTTACAGGAAACACAGGGATAAATACACTGGTACAGAGAGACAGGAAACACAGGGATAAATAAACTGGCACAGAGAGACAGGAAACACAGGGATAAATACACTGTTACAGAGAGACAGGAAACACAGGGATAAATACACTGGTACAGAGAGACAGGAAACACAGGGATAAATACACTGGCACAGAGAGACAGGAAACACAGGGATAAATACACTGGCACAGAGAGACAGGAAACACAGGGATAAATACACTGGTACAGAGAGACAGGAAACACAGGGATAAATACACTGGTACAGAGAGACAGGAAACACAGGGATAAATACACTGGCACAGAGAGACAGGAAACACAGGGATAAATACACTGGTACAGAGAGACAGGAAACACAGGGATAAATACACTGGTACAGAGAGACAGGAAACACAGGGATAAATACACTGGTACAGAGAGACAGGAAACACAGGGATAAATACACTGGTACAGAGAGACAGGAAACACAGGGATAAATACACTGGTACAGAGAGACAGGAAACACAGGGATAAATACACTGGTACAGAGAGACAGGAAACACAGGGATAAATACACTGGTACAGAGAGACAGGAAACACAGGGATAAATACACTGGTACAGAGAGACAGGAAACACAGGGATAAATACACTGGGGAAAATAAGCGACACCCAGAGGGGATTGAAAGCGACACAAGGATAGGTGAAAATAGATCAGGGCGTGACAGACACGGGCTGTTGATTAATGAGATACACTTTTTATCATATTATTTTGTGCTACACCTTGAAACAATTATCGTTGTTGTGTCTCAATGGGCCACTAGGCTAGAAATAAATAGAAATAAGAGCTGAGTTCAGGTCAGTCTGAGGAAGACGTCCTCTTGACGTAGAAACGTCAGTCACCTGTTCGCATCAATGCATTAAAGTGGGCAAAAATACATACATCTTTGCCTTTTTTTGTTGTTGTCCTTTTTTTACCTAAAATGAGTCCTTTTTGCCAGTGTTTCTTGGTTAAACGTGATCTCGTGATTTTTTGTCAGTGTTGTTGCACTCAACCCTCCTGTTACTTTGATCGCTGACCTGCGAAGGTCCACCTGAACCACCATCCATCCAGAACACTTGACTTTTACAAACACGTATCAGATCTACGTCAAGGACACCGAGATCATGACACCACTTCCTTTAAGCATTTACTGTGACATGATAAAAGGACGGAAGGCTCTAAATGTGGTAAAACGCTTGAGAGTGCTGCTGTATTAGATACGGGGATGAGTCCCAAATGCCCCCCCCTGTTCCCTATATAGTGCACTACTGTTGACCAGAGCCCCATATAGGGCCTAGGGCGCCATTTGGGATGTAGCCGTGGTGCTGTACTGAGTAGTCTGTCTGGTGTAGTTTCATCCTCAGACTGGTCAGGATACATACTGTATAGGAGGGTATTGACTCACTCTGGTCTGCAGCCACTATGTACTGCAGTGTTGGAGTCACTCTGGTCTGCAGCCACTATGTACTGCAGTGTTGGAGTCACTCTGGTCTGCAGCCACTATGTACTGCAGTGTTGGAGTCACTCTGGTCTGCAGCCACTATGTACAGCAGCGTTGGAGTCACTCTGGTCTGCAGCCACTATGTACAGCAGCGTTGGAGTCACTCTGGTCTGCGATCACTATGTACTGCAGTGTTGGAGTCACTCTGGTCTGCAGCCACTATGTACTGCAGTGTTGGAGTCACTCTGGTCTGCAGCCACTATGTACTGCAGTGTTGGAGTCACTCTGGTCTGCAGCCACTATGTACTGCAGTGTTGGAGTCACTCTGGGTCTGCGACCACTATGTACTGCAGTGTTGGAGTCACTCTGGTCTGCAGCCACTATGTACAGCAGCGTTGGAGTCACTCTGGTCTGCGACCACTATGTACAGCAGTGTTGGAGTCACTCTGGTCTGCAGCCACTATGTACAGCAGCGTTGGAGTCACTCTGGTCTGCAGCCACTATGTACAGCAGCGTTGGAGTCACTCTGGTCTGCGACCACTATGTACAGCAGTGTTGGAGTCACTCTGGTCTGCAGCCACTATGTACAGCAGCGTTGGAGTCACTCTGGGTCTGCGACCACTGTATACTGCAGCGTTGGAGTCACTCTGGTCTGCAGCCACTATGTACTGCAGTGTTGGAGTCACTCTGGGTCTGCGACCACTATGTACAGCAGTGTTGGCGTCACTCTTGTCTGCGACCACAGTATACTGCAGTGTTGGAGTCACTCTGGTCTGCGACCACTATGTACTGCAGCGTTGGAGTCACTCTGGTCTGCGATCACTATGTACTGCAATGTTGGAGTCACTCTGGGTCTGCGACCACTATGTACAGCAGTGTTGGAGTCACTCTGGTCTGCAGCCACTATGTACTGCAGTGTTGGAGTCACTCTGGTCTGCAGCCACTATGTACAGCAGCGTTGGAGTCACTCTGGTCTGCGACCACTATGTACAGCAGTGTTGGAGTCACTCTGGTGTGCGACCAGCTACTAACCAGGTAAGGAAGACATGCCGACTGCATCTAGATCCACATAGACCCAAGCTACGGCTCCAAGCTATGGCTCAGCACCAGGTCTACATAGACCCAAGCTATGGCTCCAAGCTACGGCTCATCACCAGATCTACAAAGACCCAAGCTACGGCTCCAAGCTACGATTCAGCACCAGATTGACATAGACCCAAGCTATGGCTCCAAGCTACGGCTCAGCACCAGATCTACAAAGACCCAAGCTATGGCTCCAAGCTACGGCTCAGCACCAGATCTACAAAGACCCAAGCTACGGCTCCAAGCTACGGCTCCAAGCTACTTCTCAGCACCAGATCTACAAAGACCCAAGCTACGACTCCAAGCTACGGCTCAGCACCAGATCTACATAGACCCAAGCTACGACTCCAAGCTACGGCTCAGCACCAGATCTACAAAGACCCAAGCTATGGCTCCAAGCTACGGCTCAGCACCAGATCTACAAAGACCCAAGCTACGGCTCCAAGCTACAGCTCCAAGCTACGGCTCAGCACCAGATCTACATAGACCCAAGCTACGACTCCAAGCTAGTCTCTCCTATAAGCACAACAATAATGGGTCGTTTCTGTCATTTATCTCAATCAAGCTCACCTAAATATTATTATTTTTTGCCTGTTTCTGCACTTGCAAATCTTTCTGAAAATGTGACGTGCAACTGTCCAGCTCAGCTGCGGATTCCTTTAACACTTCAGCACGTGATATTATTCTATAGATCATGTGTTGCTCTCCAGTGGGGTGGGTGTATGTTCCGGGATTCTCCCGATGGCATTGAGGAGTACACCACATCAGTCACTGGCTTCATCAATAAGTGCATTGATGACGTCGTCCCCACAGTGACTGTACGTACATACCCCAACCAGAAGCCATGGATTACAGGCAACATCCGCACTAAAAGGGTAGAGCTGCTGCTTTCAAGGAGCGGGACTCTAACCCAGAAGCTTATTAGAAATCCCGCTATGCCCTCCGACGAACCATCAAACAGGCAAAGCGTCAATATAGGACTAAGATCGAGTCGTACCACACCGGCTCTGACGCTCATCAGATGTGGCAGGGCTTGCAAACTATTACAGACTACAAAGGGAAGCACAGCCGAGAGCTGCCCAGTGAAACGAGCCTCCCAGACGAGCTAAATTACTTCTTTACTCGCTTTGAGGCAAATATCACTGAAACATGCATGAGAGCACCAGTTGTTTCGGAAGACTGTGTGATCACGCTCTCCGCAGCCGATGTGAGTAAGACCTTTAAACAGGTCAACATTCATATGGCCGCAGGGCCAGACGGATTACCAGGACGTGTACTCCGAGCATGTGCTGACCAACTGGCAAGTGTCTTCACTGATATTTTCAACCTTTCCCTGTCTGAGTCTGTAATACCAACATGTTTCAAGCAGACCACCATACTCCATGTGCCCAAGAACACAAAGGTAACCTGGTAATTGAGGTAACTATGCGAAGATAATAACAGAGAGTAACAGCAGTGTAAAAGAGGGAGGGTGGCTGGAGTCTTTGACAATTTTTTGTGCTTTTCTCTGACGCCTGGTATAGAGATCTTGGATGGCAGGACGCTTGCCAGGTCTCTGACCTCCCTATAGGCCTTCTCGTCGTTGTCGGTGATCAGGCCTACCACTGTTGTGTCATCGGCAAACTTAATGATGGTGTTGCTTCTACACCTAAATTGTTTGGGGTTTTAGGCTGGGTTTCTGTACAGCACTTTGATAGATCAGCTGATGTATGTAAGAAGGGCTATATAAATACATTTGATTTGATTTGGAGTCGTGCCTACCATGCAATCATGAGTGAACAGGGAATATAGGAGGGGGCTGAGCACGTACCACTGAGAGGCCCCCTGTGTTGAGGATCAGCGTGGCAGATGTGTTGTTACCTACCCTCACCACCTGGGGGGGGGGGGGCCCGTCAGGAAGTCCAGGATCCAGTTGCAGAGGGAGGTGTTTAGTCCCAGAGTCCTTAGCTTAGTGATGAGCTTTGAGGGCACTATGGTGTTGAACGCTGAGCTGTAGTCAATGAACAGCATTCACACATAGGTGTTCCTTTTGTCCAGGTGGGAAAGGGCAGTGTGGAGTGCAATAGAGATCACATCTTCTGTGGATCTGTTGGGGCGGTATGCAAATTGGAGTGGGTCTAGGGTTTCTGGGATAATGGTGTTGATGTGAGCCATGACCAGCCTTTCAAAGCACTGCATGGCTACGGACGTGAGTGCTACGTGTCGGTAGTCATTTAGGCAGGTTACCTTGGTGTTCTAGAGCACAGGGACTGTGGTGGTCTGCTTGAAACATGTTGGTAGTTCCCGCACTTTGACTCTGTACCTGTACCCCCCTGTATATAGTCTCCACATTGTCTCTGTACCGGTACCCCCTGTATATAGCCTCCACATTGACTCTGTACCGTAACACCCTGTATATAGCCTCCACATTGACTCTGTACCGTAACACCCTGTATATAGCCCCCACATTGACTCTGTACCAGTCAGTACCCTTGTATATAGTCTCCACATTGACTCTGTACCTGTACCCCCTGTATATAGCCTCCACATTGACTCTGTACCGGTACCCCCTGTATGTAGCCTCCACATTGACTCTGTACCGGTACCCCCTGTATATAGTCTCCACATTGACTCTGTACCGGTACCCCCTGTATATAGCCTCCACTGACTCTGTACCGGTAACCCCTGTATATAGCCTCCACATTGACTCTGTACCGGTACCCCCTGTATATAGCCTCCAGACTGACTCAGTACCGGTACACCCTGTATATAGCCTCCACATTGACTCTGTACCAGTACCCCCTGCATATAGCCTCCACATTGACTCTGTACCGGTACCCCTTGTATATAGCCTCCACACTGACTCTGTACCGGTACACGCTGTATATAGCCTCTACACTGACTCTGTACCGGTACCCCCTGTATATAGCCTCCACATTGACTATGTACCGTAACACCCTGTATATAGTCTCCACATTGACTCTGTACCGTAAAACCCTGTATATAGCCTCCACATTGACTCTGTACCGGTACCCCCTGTATATAGCCTCCACATTGACTCTGTACCGGTACCCCCTGTATATAGCCTCCACATTGACTCTGTACTGGTACCCCTGTATATAGCCTCCACATTGACTCGGTACCGGTACCCCCTGTATATAGCCTCCACATTAACTCTGTACCAGTACCCCCTTTATATAGCCTCCACATTGACTCTGTACCGTAACACCCTGTATATAGTCTCCACATTGACTCTGTACCGTAAAACCCTGTATATAGCCTCCACATTGTCTCTGTACCGGTACCCCCTGTATATAGCCTCCACATTGACTCTGTACTGGTACCCCCTGTATATAGCCTCTACATTGACTCGGTACCGGTACCCCCTGTATATAGCCTCCACATTGACTCTGTACCGGTACCCCCTGTATATAGCCTCCACATTGACTCTGTACCGGTACCCCCTGTATATAACCTCCACATTGACTCTGTACTGGTACCCCCTGTATATAGTCTCCACATTGACTCGGTACCGGTACCCCCTGTATATAGCCTCCACATTGACTCTGTACCGGTACCCCCTGTATATAGCCTCCACATTGACTCTGTACCGTAACACCCTGTATATAGTCTCCACATTGACTCTGTACCGTAAAACCCTGTATATAGCCTCCACATTGACTCTGTACCGGTACCCCCTGTATATAGCCTCCACATTGACTCTGTACCGTAACACCCTGTATATAGCCTCCACATTGACTCTGTACCGTAACACCCTGTATATAGTCTCCACATTGACTCTGTACCGTAACACCCTGTATATAGTCTCCACATTGACTCTGTACCGTAACACCCTGTATATAGTCTCCACATTGACTCTGTACCGTAAAACCCTGTATATAGCCTCCACATTGACTCTGTACCGGTACCCCCTGTATATAGCCTCCACATTGACTCTGTACCGGTACCCCCTGTATATAGTCTCCACATTGACTCTGTAGGTAAGTATGTCACTGTAAGGTCTACTACACCTGTTGTATTTGGCGCATGTGACAAATAACATTTGATTTGATTTGATACATGCCTGTAAGTGTGTCTGCACAGTCCATTTACTCAACCGTCCTCTCAATTATTTAAGTCATCAAACGTGAGCTGCTGCAGGAAATCACCACGTAAGAGATTAAAGTCTAATTTTCTTGTGTGCTTGTAGCAGCACCTAGCTAATGGAAGTCTGGAGTCTTGGGGCCTGGGGGGGGGCGGGAGGTGGGGGCAGGAGGCTGGGCTGGGTTGGGGCTGGGCTGGGTTGGGTCTGCGGGGCACTAAAGTGGTGCTACTGAAGGGTCTGCCTCACTTTCTCTTCCGTTGGTGTCCTCAGAGTCATCAGGCTTCCGTTTGCGAGTGTCTGTGTGTCTGCGAGACGAGGTCCATATCTGCATTTTAAAGTAGTGACTTGTGGAGATGTGTTTATGTTTCCCCTGTGGTGTTATAATGGTATGAACGGAGGAGAGAGGAAACATCAACACATTCAAACATCCAATGCTGTTCTTTAGGGGTCCGTAAGTGTGTGTGTGTGTGTGTGTCTCTGTGCCCGCTTCCGAGTGCGTGTGGGTGTGTACGTGAAAGGTGTGGTGTCGATCGAGTGTCGGAAGCCTGAAGTATCCCATTCCTCTTTACTAGCTGGCTGGCTGGTTCCTCTATGTTCGCTGGCTGGCTGGCTGGTTCCTCTATGTTCGCTGGCTGGCTGGCTGGTTCCTATATGTTCGCTGGCTGGCTGGCTGGTTCCTCTATGTTCACTGGCTAGCTGGCTGGTTCCTCTATGTTCGCTGGCTGGCTGGCTGGTTCCTCTATGTTCGCTGGCTGGTTCCTCTCTTCTAGCTGGCTGGCTGGTCCCTCTCTGCAGTCTGGCTGGTTCCTCTCTGCTGTCTGGCTGGCTGGTTCCTCTCTTCTAGCTGTCTGGCTGGCTGGTTCCTCTCTTCTAGCTGTCTGGCTGGTTCCTCTCTGCTGTCTGGCTGGCTGGTTCCTCTCTGCAAGCTGGCTGGCTGGTTTCTCTCTGCTGTCTGGCTTGCTGGTTCCTCTGCTGTCTGGCTGGTTCCTCTCTGCTGTCTGGCTGGTTCCTCTCTGCTGGCTGGCTGGCTGGTTCCTCTCTGCTGTCTGGCTGGTTCCTCTCTGCTGGCTGGCTGGCTGGTTCCTCTCTGCTGTCTGGCTGGTTCCTCTCTGCTGTTTGTCTGGCTGGTTCCCCTCTTCTGTCTGTCTGTCTGGTTCCTTTCTGCTGTCTGGCTGGCTGGTTCCTCTCTGCTAGCTGTCTGGCTGGTTCCTCTCTGCTGTCTGGCTGGTTCCTCTCTGCTGTTTGTCTGGCTGGTCCCTCTCTGCTGTCTTGCTGGCTGGTCCCTCTCTGCTGTCTGGCTGGCTGGTTCCTCTCTGCTAGCTGTCTGGCTGATTCCTTTCTGCTGTCTGGCTGGCTGGTTCCTCTCTGCTGTCTGTCTAGCTGGTTCCTCTCTGCTGTCTGTCTGGCTGTTTCCTCTCTGCTAGTTGGCTGGTTCCTCTCTGTTGTCTGGCTGGTTCCTCTCTGCTGTCTGGCTGTTTCCTCTCTGCTGTCTGTCTGGCTGGTTCCTCTCTGCTGTCTGTCTAGCTGGTTCCTCTCTGCTGTCTGTCTGGCTGTTTCCTCTCTGCTAGTTGGCTGGTTCCTCTCTGTTGTCTGGCTGGTTCCTCTCTGCTGTCTGGCTGTTTCCTCTCTGCTGTCTGGCTGGTTCCTCTCTGCTGTCTGGCTGGCTGTTTCCTCTCTGCTAGCTGTCTGGCTGGTTCCTCTCTGCTGTCTGGCTGTTTCCTCTCTGCTGTCTGGCTGGCTGTTTCCTCTCTGCTAGCTGTCTGGCTGGTTCCTCTCTGCTGTCTGGCTGGTTCCTCTCTTTGACAAACCTGGACAATATTACATGTAGATGTTATTACATTAAACTTAAATGTATTTCAGGCAAATGATGTATTTGGAAGCAGCTGGTCGAGGTAAAGTTATTTACAATCTAGTTGCATCCAGACATCAACAGAGCTAGGTTTCATCGCTCTCCATCTACAGGCACAATTCTTGCTGGTTAACCCTAACTACCGTTCCTCCATCATATCCCTCCTTCATCCATCCCATGTCTCTTTGTTTCCACGGCGTCCATGGTTTCTTAACAAGAGAATGAGGGACAGTCTGTGGAACAGCAAAGTGCCTGACAGGTTAGCGAGGTGATTCTGCTGACGAGGCAGAGTAGGGGTAGATTTGGGCCCTGGTCATTTGTCCACGTCAGGGAGAGAGAGAATGGAGGAGAGGCAGGCTGGTCGAGGCTGCGACATAGAGAGTGGGTACGTATTTAACCGTGCTGTCTACAGCTGCTCTGTACTCTACTCTACTCTACTCTACTGTCCTCTACTCTATTGTACTCTAATCTACTGTACTCTACTGTCCTCTACTCTACTGTCCTCTACTGTCCTCTACTCTACTGTCCTCTACTCTACTGTACTCTAATCTACTGTACTCTACTGTCCTCTACTCTACTCTACTCTACTCTACTCTACTCTACTCTACTCTACTGTCCTCTACTCTACTGTCCTCTACTCTACTCTACTCTACTGTCCTCTACTCTACTCTACTGTCCTCTACTCTACTGTCCTCTACTCTACTCTACTCTACTGTCCTCTACTCTACTCTACTGTCCTCTACTCTACTGTCCTCTACTCTACTGTCCTCTACTGTCCTCTACTCTACTCTACTGTCCTCTACTCTACTCTACTGTCCTCTACTCTACTGTCCTCTACTCTACTGTCCTCTACTGTCCTCTACTCTACTGTCCTCTACTCTACTGTACTCTAATCTACTGTACTCTACTGTCCTCTACTCTACTCTACTCTACTCTACTCTACTCTACTCTACTGTCCTCTACTCTACTGTCCTCTACTCTACTCTACTCTACTGTCCTCTACTCTACTCTACTGTCCTCTACTCTACTGTCCTCTACTCTACTGTACTCTACTGTCCTCTACTGTACTCTACTGTCCTCTACTCTACCGTACTCTACTGTCCTCTACTCTACTGTACTCTAATCTACTGTACTCTACTGTCCTCTACTCTACTGTACTCTACTGTCCTCTACTCTACTCTACTCTACTGTATTCTACTGTCCTCTACTCTACTCTACTGTCCTCTACTCTACTCTACTCTACTGTCCTCTACTCTACTCTACTCTACTGTCCTCTACTCTACTGTACTCTACTGTCCGCTACTCTACTGTCCTCTACTGTACTGTCCTCTACTGTCCTCTGCTGTACTCTACCCTACTCTACTGTCCTCTACTCTACTGCACTGTCCTCTACTGTCCTCTACTCTACTGTCCTCTATTGTCCTCTGCTGTACTCTACTCTACTCTACTGTCCTCTAATCTACTGTACTATACTGTACTGTCCTCTACTGTCCTCTGCTGTACTCTACTCTACTGTCCTCTACTCTACTGTCCTCTACTGTCCTCTACTCTACTGTACTGTACTCTACTCTACTGTCCTCTACTCTACTGTCCTCTACTGTCCTCTACTCTACTGTACTGTACTCTACTGTCCTCTACTGTACTCTATTGTACTCTACTGTCCTCTTCTGTCCTCTACTGTCCTCTACTGTACTCTACTGTCCTATACTCTACTCTACTGTCCTCTACTGTCCTCTACTGTACTCTACTGTACTCTACTGTCCTCTACTCTACTCTACTCTACTCTACTGTCCTCTACTCTATTGTCCTCTACTGTCATCTACTGTCCTCTGCTGTACTCTACTCTACTGTCCTCTACTCTACTGTCCTCTACTGTCCTCTACTCTACTGTACTGTACTCTACTCTACTGTCCTCTACTCTACTGTCCTCTACTGTCCTCTACTCTACTGTACTGTACTCTACTGTCCTCTACTGTACTCTATTGTACTCTACTGTCCTCTTCTGTCCTCTACTGTCCTCTACTGTACTCTACTGTCCTATACTCTACTCTACTGTCCTCTACTGTCCTCTACTGTACTCTACTGTACTCTACTGTCCTCTACTCTACTCTACTCTACTCTACTGTCCTCTACTCTACTGTCCTCTACTCTACTGTACTCTACTGTCCTCTACTGTACTCTACTGTCCTCTATTGTACTCTACTGTCCTCTACTGTACTCTACTGTCCTCGTCTGTCCTCTACTGTACTCTACTCTACTGTCCTCTACTCTACTGTCCTCTGCTGTGCTCTACTCTACTGTACTCTACTGTACTCTACTCTACTGTCCTCTACTGTGCTCTGCTGTACTCTACTCTAGGTAGAACAGCTGTTTATTACAATACAATTGGTTCAGCTGATTTCCCTCATCGTCTTCCTACGCTATCCTCTTGTGAAAATGTTGAGACATTACCACATATTGTCTTAGCCCTCCATTATTTGCAAGAGAAGAGAAGAGAACATTAATTCTGCACTAGATTTCACCAATCTTTGTTTGCCATATCTTCTATTCCTGTTCAATAAACCTTATTCTCTGATTGATTGGAGATTTATGTTATCAAAGGAGACAAGGTTGATCGGTAGAGAGCAGATCAATGGTTGGCACCCGACTAAAACACTGTGATCATTTACTAATGATATGAATTGAAATGTGTATTGACATGGGAACATCAAAAGGGCCTCCGGTGATGCCTGTGATGATCAGAGGGTTGTGGTCATCTTTTATAAAACATGAAGCATTGACTCCTGCTACTCCCCCCGACCCGACCCCCCCCCCCCCCCGACCCTACTCCTTATTGTCACCTGTTATTCACTGTGTAATTTATTCATTTGTGTCATTATTCAAAAAAAAAAAAATTATAGATTTTTCTTTCTTTAAAAAAATAAAAATCTTTAACTCTGCACCGTTGGAACAAGGACCCGTTAACTTAAGTGTTTCCTGTTGTCTACGAAGCGTGTGATAAAAAATAATTGGATTTGATTGGATAGCAGAGCCCACTCCTCCTAACACGACTCTTATTGGCTCCCTGGACACAGGAAAGCAACGGCTTTATTTGATTGGATAGCAGAGCCCACTCCTCCTAACACGACTCTTATTGGCTCCCTGGACACAGGAAAGCAACGGCTTTATTTGATTGGATAGCAGAGCCCACTCCTCCTAACACGACTCTTATTGGCTCCCTGGACACAGGAAAGCAACGGCTTTATTTGATTGGATAGCAGAGCCCACTCCTCCTAATTTCAAAGTCAGTCTATGACTGCAAGCAACCAATCGACTACTATTAGGATACCTCACTCTATAAAAATGACCCTATTTTCCAGGGTCCTGACCAACCCAGCTCATAAATATTTTGTATTTTATTTAACCTTTTAACAAGTTCTTACCCTGGCCGAAACCTAACCCGGACAACGCTGGGCCAATTGTACGGCCGCCCTATGGGACTCCCTTACAACCCAATCTGTCTCCAGACAGGGTTGTTAAGGGCGAGTATAGAGGTACCTCCAGACAGGGTTGTTAAGGGCGAGTATAGAGGTGTCTCCAGACAGGGTTGTTAAGGGCGAGTATAGAGGTGTCTCCAGACAGGGTTGTTAAGGGCGAGTATAGAGGTGTCTCCAGACAGGGTTGTTAAGGGCGAGTATAGAGGTGTCTCCAGACAGGGTTGTTAAGGGCGAGTATAGAGGTACCTCCAGACAGGGTTGTTAAGGGCGAGTATAGAGGTGTCTCCAGACAGGGTTGTTAAGGGCGAGTATAGAGGTGTCTCCAGACAGGGTTGTTAAGGGCGAGTATAGAGGTGTCTCCAGACAGGGTTGTTAAGGGCGAGTATAGAGGTGTCTTCACACAGGGTTGTTAAGGGCGAGTATAGAGGTGTCTCCAGACAGGGTTGTTAAGGGCGAGTATAGAGGTGTCTCCAGACAGGGTTGTTAAGGGCGAGTATAGAGGTACCTCCAGACAGGGTTGTTAAGGGCGAGTATAGAGGTGTCTCCAGACAGGGTTGTTAAGGGCGAGTTTAGAGGTGTCTCCAGACAGGGTTGTTAAGGGCGAGTATAGAGGTGTCTCCAGACAGGGTTGTTAAGGGCGAGTATAGAGGTGTCTCCAGACAGGGTTGTTAAGGGCGAGTATAGAGGTGTCTCCAGACAGGGTTGTTAAGGGCGAGTATAGAGGTGTCTCCAGACAGTGTTGTTAAGGGCGAGTATAGAGGTGTCTCCAGACAGGGTTGTTAAGGGCGAGTATAGAGGTGTCTTCACACAGGGTTGTTAAGGGCGAGTATAGAGGTGTCTCCAGACAGGATTTTAGACTCACTGATCTATGCAGTCAATGATGTGGAACAATGTGTCATGTACTGTCATGTTGTGTCTTGTCTCTGTCCTTTCCCTTCACCCTGTCTCCCTCTGCTGGTCGTTGTTAGGTTACCTTTTCTCCCCCGCTTTCCCCCAGCTGTTCCTTGTCTCCTCTGACTACCCATTCACCCCGTTTCCCACCTGTTCCCTTTTTCCCTCTGATTAGGTCCCTATATCTCTCTCTGTTTCTGTTCCTGTCCTTGTCGGATTCTTGTTTGTTGTGTTTCATGCCTGAGCCAGACTATCGTCATGTTTGCTGTAACCTTGTCCTGTCCTGTCGGAATCTGCTGGTCTATCTGAGCCTACCTATGTTTGGTTATTAAAGAAGCTCTGTTTAAGTTAGTTCGCTTTTGGGTCCTCATTCACTCACCATAACAGAAGAATCCGACCAAGAATGGACCCAGCGACTTCGGATCCTCTCCTCTCAGCCGTCGGGATCCAGGGAGCGATGCTAGGCAGACACGAGCAGGAAGTGTCTGCTGCTCGACATGCCGTTGAGACCCTGGCCACCCAAGTCTCCAACCTCACAGAACAGGTTCACCATCTCCGCCTCGATCCACCGGCCACTTCCAGGGCTTTCGAATCTCCGGAGCCCAGAATCAATAACCCGCCGTGTTACTCTGGGGAGCCCACTGAATGCCGCTCGTTCCTCACCCAGTGTGATATTGTGTTTTCTCTCCAGCCCAACACTTACTCCAGGAGCACTGCTCGTGTCGCCTACGTCATATCTCTCCTTATTGGACGGGCTCGTGAGTGGGGCACGGCAATCTGGGAGGCAAGGGCTGAGTGTACTAACCAGTATCAGGACTTTAAGGAGGAGATGATACGGGTTTTTGATCGATCTGTTTTTGGGGAGGAGGCTTCCAGGGCCCTGTCTTCCCTATGTCAAGGCAATCGATCCATAACAGACTACTCTATTGAGTTTCGCACTCTTGCTGTCTCCAGTGGCTGGAACGAGCCGGCTTTGCTCGCTCGTCTTCTGGAGGGTCTCCGCGCAGAGGTAAAGGATGAGATTCTCTCCCGGGAGGTTCCTTCCAGCGTGGATTCCTTGATTGAACTCGCTATTCGCATTGAGCGACGGGTTGATCTTCGTCACCGAGCTCGTGGAAAGGAGCTCGCGCTCTCCGTCGCCTCCCTCTCCGCATCACTACCATCTTCCTCTGCCGGCTCGGGTGCTGAGCCCATGCAGCTGGGAGGTATCCGCATCTCGACTAAGGAGAGGGAACGGAGAATCACCAACCGCCTCTGTCTCTATTGCGGTTCCGCTGGTCATTTTGTCACTTCATGTCCAGTAAAAGGCCAGAGCTCATCAGTAAGCGGAGGGCTACTGGTGAGCGCTACTACTCCTGTCTCTCCTTCAAGATCCTGCACTACCTTGTCGGTCCATCTACGCTGGACCGGTTCGTCAGCTTCCTGCAGTGCCTTAATAGACTCTGGGGCGGAGGGCTGTTTTATGGACGAGACCTGGGCTCGGGAACATGACATTCCTCTCAGACAGTTAAAGGAGCCCACGGCCTTGTTCGCCCTGGATGGTAGTCCTCTCCCCAGGATTCAGCGTGAGACGCTACCTTTAACCCTCACTGTTTCTGGTAATCATAGTGAAACCATTTCTTTTTTAATTTTTCGTTCACCTTTTACACCTGTTGTTTTGGGCCATCCCTGGCTAGTTTGTCATAATCCTTCCATTAATTGGTCTAGTAATTCTATCCTCTCCTGGAACGTCTCTTGTCATGTGAAATGTTTAATGTCTGCTATCCCTCCTGTTTCCTCTGTCTCTTCTTCACAGGAGGAGCCTGGTGATTTGACAGGGGTGCCGGAGGAATATCACGATCTGCGCACGGTGTTCAGTCGGTCCAGGGCCACCTCTCTTCCTCCACACCGGTCGTATGATTGTAGTATTGATCTCCTTCCGGGAACCACCCCCCCCCCGGGGTAGACTATACTCTCTGTCGGCTCCCGAACGTAAGGCTCTCGAAGATTATTTGTCTGTAGCTCTTGACGCCGGTACCATAGTCCCCTCCTCCTCTCCCGCCGGAGCGGGGTTTTTTTTTGTCAAGAAGAAGGACGGGTCTCTGCGCCCCTGCATAGATTATCGAGGGCTGAATGACATAACAGTGAAGAATCGTTATCCGCTTCCTCTTATGTCTTCAGCCTTCGAGATCCTGCAGGGAGCCAGGTTTTTCACTAAGTTGGACCTTCGTAACGCTTACCATCTCGTGCGCATCAGGGAGGGGGACGAGTGGAAGACGGCGTTTAACACTCCGTTAGGGCACTTTGAATACCGGGTTCTTCCTTTCGGCCTCGCTAACGCTCCAGCTGTCTTTCAGGCATTAGTCAATGATGTCCTGAGAGACATGCTGAACATCTTTGTTTTCGTTTACCTTGACGATATCCTGATTTTTTCACCGTCACTCCAGATTCATGTTCAGCACGTTCGACGTGTCCTCCAGCGCCTTTTAGAGAATTGTCTTTTTGTGAAGGCTGAGAAGTGCACTTTTCATGCCTCCGTCACATTTCTCGGTTCTGTTATTTCCGCTGAAGGCATTAAGATGGATCCCGCTAAGGTCCAAGCTGTCATTGATTGGCCCGTCCCTAAGTCACGCGTCGAGCTGCAGCGCTTTCTCGGCTTCGCGAACTTCTATCGTCGTTTCATCCGTAATTTCGGTCAGGTGGCAGCTCCTCTCACAGCCCTTACTTCTGTCAAGACGTGCTTTAAGTGGTCCGTTTCCGCCCAGGGAGCTTTTGATCTCCTCAAGAATCGTTTTACATCCGCTCCTATCCTTGTTACACCTGACGTCTCTAGACAGTTCGTTGTCGAGGTTGACGCGTCAGAGGTGGGCGTGGGAGCCATCCTTTCTCAGCGCTCCCTCTCTGACGACAAGGTCCACCCATGCGCGTATTTTTCTCATCGCCTGTCGCCGTCGGAACGCAACTATGATGTGGGTAACCGCGAACTGCTCGCCATCCGGTTAGCTCTAGGCGAATGGCGACAGTGGTTGGAGGGGGCGACCGTTCCTTTTGTCGTTTGGACTGACCATAGGAACCTTGAGTACATCCATTCTGCCAAACGACTTAATGCGCGTCAGGCGCGTTGGGCGCTGTTTTTCGCTCGTTTCGAGTTCGTGATTTCTTATCGTCCGGGCTCTAAGAACACCAAGCCTGATGCTTTGTCTCGTCTCTTCAGTTCTTCAGTAGCCTCCACTGACCCCGAGGGGATTCTCCCTGAGGGGCGTGTTGTCGGGTTGACTGTCTGGGGAATTGAGAGGCAGGTAAAACAAGCGCTCACTCACACTCCGTCGCCGCGCGCTTGTCCTAGGAACCTTCTTTTCGTTCCCGTTCCTACTCGTCTGGCCGTTCTTCAGTGGGCTCACTCTGCCAAGTTAGCCGGCCACCCTGGCGTTCGGGGTACGCTTGCTTCCATTCGCCAGCGTTTTTGGTGGCCCACCCGGGAGCATGACACGCGTCGTTTCGTGGCTGCTTGTTCGGTCTGCGCGCAGACTAAGTCCGGTAACTCTCCTCCTGCCGGCCGTCTCAGGCCGCTTCCTATTCCCTCTCGACCGTGGTCTCACATCGCCTTAGATTTTGTCACCGGACTGCCTTCGTCAGCGGGGAAGACTGTTATTCTTACGGTTGTCGATAGGTTCTCTAAGGCGGCTCATTTCATTCCCCTTGCTAAGCTTCCTTCTGCTAAAGAGACGGCACAAATCATCATCGAGAATGTTTTCAGAATTCATGGCCTTCCGTCAGACGTCGTTTCGGACAGAGGTCCGCAATTCACGTCTCAATTTTGGAGGGAGTTTTGCCGTTTGATTGGGGCTTCCGTCAGTCTCTCTTCCGGCTTTCACCCCCAGTCTAACGGTCAAGCAGAACGGGCCAATCAGACTATTGGTCGCATCTTACGCAGTCTTTCTTTTCGTAACCCTGCGTCTTGGTCAGAACAGCTCCCCTGGGCAGAATACGCCCACAACTCGCTTCCTTCGTCTGCGACCGGGCTATCTCCTTTTCAGAGTAGCCTCGGGTACCAGCCTCCGCTGTTCTCGTCTCAGTTCGCCGAGTCCAGCGTCCCCTCCGCTCAGGCTTTTGTCCAACGTTGCGAGCGCACCTGGAAGAGGGTCAGGTCTGCACTTTGCCGTTATAGGACGCAGACTGTGAGGGCTGCTAATAAGCGTAGAACTAAGAGTCCTAGATATTGTCGCGGTCAGAGAGTTTGGCTCTCCACTCAGAACCTTCCCCTTAAGACGGCTTCTCGCAAGTTGACCCCGCGGTTCATTGGTCCGTTCCGTATTTCTCGGGTCATTAATCCTGTCGCAGTTCGACTTCTTCTTCCGCGATACCTTCGTCGCGTCCACCCGGTCTTCCATGTCTCCTGCATCAAGCCCGTCCTTCGCGCCCCCGCTCGTCTTCCCCCCCCCCCCCCCCCATCCTTGTCGAGGGCGCACCCATCTACAGGGTCCGTAGAATTTTGGACATGCGTCCTCGGGGCCGTGGTCACCAGTACCTCGTAGATTGGGAGGGGTACGGTCCTGAGGAGAGGAGTTGGGTTCCCTCTCGGAACGTGCTGGACCGTGCGCTGATCGAGGATTTCCTCCGTTGCCGCCAGGTTTCCTCCTCGAGTGCGCCAGGAGGCGCTCGGTGAGTGGGGGGGTACTGTCATGTACTGTCATGTTGTGTCTTGTCTCTGTCCTTTCCCTTCACCCTGTCTCCCTCTGCTGGTCGTTGTTAGGTTACCTTTTCTCCCCCGCTTTCCCCCAGCTGTTCCTTGTCTCCTCTGACTACCCATTCACCCCGTTTCCCACCTGTTCCCTTTTTCCCTCTGATTAGGTCCCTATATCTCTCTCTGTTTCTGTTCCTGTCCTTGTCGGATTCTTGTTTGTTGTGTTTCATGCCTGAGCCAGACTATCGTCATGTTTGCTGTAACCTTGTCCTGTCGGAATCTGCTGGTCTATCTGAGCCTACCTATGTTTGGTTATTAAAGAAGCTCTGTTTAAGTTAGTTCGCTTTTGGGTCCTCATTCACTCACCATAACACAATGTACCATATAACCTGTCTGGGGTTTACAAAAAAAGGAAGGAAATCAAACAAATTTATTTGAGACCAAAATAGAGGAATTGCAACAAAGGACACCTCTATACTCGCTCTGCAAAAAAAACAACAAAATCTACTCAGTGAAAGTGGGACAATTTGAGAAGAACTGAAAAGTATAAGTGAAATTTTACCACAAGAAACTTTCACTTGAAAATACCAAAAGAGGGGGTTACATGATCAGAATAATATCCAGGTTTGCAGGTTTGCCCCCCCCCCCCCCGATCGATCGATCGAACGATGAAAGGCTTTAAAGAAGATGAAATATAAAACGTAAAGTTAGCTGCATAAGTAAAGTTTGATCAATATGTAACATTCTAAGTTTGTTTTACTTCCTCTGGGAACTTTTTTTTCCACCTTTCATCAGCAGCTCAGTGTAAAGAGTTCCTCTGTCTTTCTGTTTTTGAATAGTTAGTGACTCAGTGCTACTGAGGCTTCTGCTATCCTCTGGCTTTACCACGTTTTAAGAAACAAAACGCAGATGTTCTTCGCCTTGATTCAATTCCTTGAACTCCCCCTGTCTAACCCTATCTTAACATCTTTTAGTTATCTTAAATCCACACTAAGCTTTTATTCTGGGGAAACAGAATTTATAATTATAAAGTAAGCACTAGCGATATACTTTAAGACATCACCCCCCCCCCCCCCCCCCCCCCCCCTCTTAACGCTGCCTCTTCAACTGCTGCCTTTCAGTGTGAGAACCCCAGCGAATCAAAGCACACCCCGCTCTTACTCCATGGTGCCTCCCCCCTGCTTACCTGAGGGGAAACCCATCAGTGATGGAGATCTCTGTTTCGACACCACGGCTCTCCAGCTTTGAGAGAGAACCAGGGCCGTACTCTCTCTCACTCTCTCACTCTCTCTCTGTTTCTCTCTCTCTCTCTCGCTCTCTCTCTCTCGCTCTCTCTCTTTCTCTGTCTCTCTCTCTCGCTCTCTCTCTCTCTCTCTCTCTCTCTCTCGCTCTCTCTCTCTCTCTCTCTCTGTTTCTCTCTTGCTCTCTGTTTCTCTCTCTCTCTCTCTCTCGCGCGCTCTCTCTCTCTCTCTCTCTCTGTTTCTCTCTCGCTCTCTCTCTGTTTCTCTCTCTCTCTCTAACTCTCTCTCGCTCTCTCTCTCTCTCTCTGTTTCTCTCTCGCTCTCTGCTTCTCTCTCGATCTCTCTCTGTTTCTCTCTCGCTCTCTGCTTCTCTCTCGCTCTCTCTCTGTTTCTCTCTCTCTCTCTAACTCTCTCTCGCTCTCTCTCTCTCGCTCTCTCTCTCTCGCTCTCTCTCTTTCTCTCTCTCTAACTCTCTCTCGCTCTCTCTCTCTCGCTCTCTCTCTCTCGCTCTCTCTCTTTCTCTCTCTCTTTCTCTCTCTCTTTCTCTCTCTCTCTCTCTCTCTCGCTCTCTCTCTCTCTCTGTTTCTTTCTCTCTAACTCTCTCGCTCACTCTCTCAAATTCAAATTCAAATTCAAGCTGCTTTATTGGCATGAAAAACATTGTGTCAATATTGCCAAAGCAACAATGTATACAATATACATTGTAACAAAATTATAAATGATAGCAAATAATAATATAAAATGGTAGTAAATAATAATACAAAATTAAATACAAAAATAATAACAATAAAATGGTAACAGTCTACAGTAAACATTAA